>NW_027526385.1:168373108-168452289 GCF_048455015.1 Haemaphysalis longicornis
ACACCTACACTTGACTCACATGTTCCTTAATTAGCACGAAGGTATTCAATGGTTTATTTTTGCGTAGTTCCGAAGCCAGGATCTGTTAATTTATTCTTACAGCACGCCCGCTTTGAGCGTCTTCTCTGCTTATACAGAGAGGCACCTAAAAGCTTAAGTATTACTGCTATTGCTAGCAACACTTCTTGTTGGTCATGCCAAAATAGAATTAGTGCTTTACTTTGCGCTTTGTGATTTATAGTGGTAATAAATTCGCTTCTCGTGCATCCGCCTTTAGCATTTTTTCACTTCTAGTTTGCCCGATGAAGCGTAATTTATTCAATAATCTTGACGATAATCTTCCTTGGACTACCTATGCAAAACTTTTAAACTGTCTGTCGAGTAAGCGACGTGGAGAAGTAGAAGAATATTCGACCCAAACGTGTACCTGGTCGGAGACGTTATAAAGTACTAAACCTCCGCATAAGCAAACAAATAAACCCACCATTTACCCTCAAAAAAACAAATACCCACTTTACCTATTATGCGTAAGTTTCCAAGTTTACCCAGGTAATAACGAATAATAATGGATATCGGTTTATTTTAACTACAGTAATAGAACAATTTCCTAAAATAGAACGTGGGCTGAGCAACGTGTTGCGAAGCAAAGCAAAAAAAGAAATCGTAAAAAACTTCGGTAACCCGTGCGGCGGAAACAATGAACTGCACATATTTAAAGGGGTCCTGAAATGCCTTCCGCCGATGCATAGATGTACATGTAACCAAATAAAGCAATGTATTAGCAATCTCCTCCCGCAAGAAATTTGTTAAAGCGATGAGTATTGGCTGAAAAATAGTAAATCAAAAACCGCGCATTATCGTCGCTCCGCGTTTCCTTTTCCTTTCGCTGTTGACGGCTCGCGAGCTTTCCCTCCCATAATGCTGCGCTCTTCGGCGGTGACGTACTTCCGCTATGGCGCTCCTAGACTGCCGTCTGCTACGGGCAAGCTTTTTTGACACCATGAATCCTGCACTCCGCTCAAGGCTGGAAAAGCGAACAAAAAATCTGGCTGCATTTTTGCGGCGGCCTGGCCATGCCCTTTCATGCTGTACGTTGCTGGAGTTGCTATCGGCGGCACGCGACTTTTTATCGGCGGTGAATTCGTAGCCCCTCGGGGAGGATCGTGCCCTCGGTCCCTTTGATGCACCGCGCACTGTTTGTCCAAAAAGCGCCGTATCAGATGTGGCCCCGCTGGTGCCGGGTCTTTATTTGCGGCGGTTGTAATTCCGGCTGGCGGCATGTGAAAAAGACATTTTAAACCGATACAGAACCCGTGCACAAAACGTCTCTATCATGGGACCAGTTCAGCTTGGGGCAACGCGTGGTGGAGAGCGGCAACGTTGGCAAAACATGCTCCGGTGCGGCTCTGAGCTTTCTATAGGCGCTGTAGCGAGCGCCATTTCTTTGACAATCTCAAACATCGGTTTCCTTGGCAACAAGGCGCAAAGTGCTCCATAAGTGAGTTGCGGTTGCGTGATCCCGGTTCAGCTCGGGGCCCCACCTCGCGACATGTGGGCACTGCAGGCGTAGCACTGACTCTCATTGGGAAGTGCGAGATGCGTTTCGCATTATAGGAGGCGATGGTGTGTGTGTTGTGGACGCCTTTGTTTCGCGATGAAATGCGACGTTGTGCTTCTGCGGGTGGATAGTGCTTCCCATCGTTTGGATTATCTTTCTGGGGTGACGTACGACTCAACCTCGCATGGGGTATGTGCAGTGTGTGTGGTTAAAAGCCATCTCGGCTTGTGCGCCAGAGTTAAGTGACCTGCTGTCCGTCCCCGCAAACCGCGCGCGAAGGGAGTGCCGATTTTACGACGGGCAGGAGGAGGAAACCCATCGTCTGTCAATCGCGCTTCAGACTTGCAACGCATGTTGTGACGTTGTGTTCGTTGGAAACGCATCTCTGGATTGTTTTGATGTTGAATAAAATGTACGCGTCAAGCACGGGCATTCGGCTCAAGGCGTTCTCTGCGATTGAACGAAAGTGCCACGGGGCTTTAACGCTTTCTTTATGGAACGTACTCAGGTAACAGAATATCCATGTCGTGTTATGGCCGTGTTGCATTCAATACAAACTGTTAAGCGTTTGTTTACACTTGTTTCGTTTGTCGTAAAATGTCCAAGCACTCCGGCACTCCACTGGCAGATCAGCCGGCGAGCCGACGCTGAGCAGACGACTCATCTCTTTGGCGAAAGCGTGTGAAAAAAAAAGCCGCCCAATAGCAGGATGTCTAGCTCATGACAATTACGTTTCTTATTGAGGGAGAGGCAGACATTAAAGACCTAATTAGGCAATTCAGGAAACACGTTTTGTTGGTTTATATATTTTTAGGCTGGGACTATACTTAAACAGTGCGAAAATTAGGTTTTTTTTTTTGGTTTGGGCTATTTCCTGTACAGCAATAAATATGCCATACGCTTCTGGTGTGAAAAAGACTACTGTTTATGTTTAATGTCTGTGTGTTTGAAAAATAAGATCATGTGCAGCACATGATGCGGCAGAAGAGCACGTTGATGCATCGGGGTAAAAGGCGCTGTACCGGTATTTTTTTTTTATTATTTATTGAAAATGTTTCGTATGGTATTCTTGACTTGTTTCTCTGTACATGCGATTAAATCCGTGTAAAAATTGTTGATTTCTCCAAAGTGGCACAATGTCACCCATGCAGGACTTCATGCCCTCCCCAAAAGAAAGACCTAGTTCATTCCCATGTGCTCTCACTTTCAAGCAGCTTATGATGGGCGTACTGCTTAAGAATTGTAGGATGAGATGTCAGGAAGGTAAAATTGCACAGGCGATTTTCATGGAGTTCACCTCAATGGCCAAGTGCAGTGATATGTGAGTGCGCTGGTGTTTAATGCCCCACCTCGTTTTCCCTTTGCGTATAGACTTTGAATGGTGCACGTCCGGATAGCTCCGCATGCAAGACGGAACAGAGGTACAGCATTGGGTCAAAAATTTCAAAGCAGACTTGGCAAGCGCACCGATTGATGACGCTCCCATATTCTAACCGTTAGTTCTTACCTGTGTGTTTTTATTCGTGGTTCATTACCCTCCACCTACAAACACCTCGCCAAAGTTGGTTACAGTTTATATGCGGGAGCTTGGGGCCTGCGGTGTCACCAATATCTTCACCTTGAAAACACAAGGTACCCCGTGTGGAGTTTTTTGCCCATTCAATTGTCCAAGCAGAATACTTCTTGCTTTTTGGGGTTATAATTACATTGTACCCCATGACACGAACAAATATGTTTGTAGCGCTACCATTATTGGCCGAGCAATATCAAAGTACTTGGCCTACCTCGACCTAAGTGCTGCTTTCAATCTTTCAATCCTCATTTCTCAACCGTCACTTACACAGCAATCCTTGCCGCTCCTAAAAAATGGTTTCAGGGGTAAGATGTTTGCATGTATAGCGCCATACATTGAGGGACGGCAGCCTTCAATGTTTATTTCTGACGCGAAACTTCTTACTATGCTTTAGGAAAGGGTATGCCACAAGGTGGCGTACTAAGTCACTTGTTATTCAACCTGACTCTCACTTCACTCAAGGGAGTCTTGCCGTGCGGAATGAGTATCACGCTACATGCAGATGACAGCTATATATCCTTGCCTCACGATCAAGACGAAATACACAACAGCGCCTACAGAACGCCCTCTATAACATCTCCCGTTACCTCGCTGCGGGGGGCCTTCAACTTTCTCCCTACCGGTGGGTAGCCATGGCGTTTGCACAAAAAAACATGGATAGCTGTTACTGTTTATAGGCGGACGCATGCTTTCTGCTGCACGAGTACAGTTTTCTCTGGCAGTGTTAGTAAAGCACAAGTTAAGCTAGTCACCCGAGGTTAGACAATTACGGGGCCGCCTTTTTTTGAGCCCGTCAGATGTTAAAATATCTTGTGGATTCGGGCTGGTGCAGTGATTGCAGTTAAATTATGCTGTACAATTACCGTTTTATGGGTTGGTATGTTATGCGGATGGAGTGCTGACGTACCGTTACCAATTCTGTATAAAACATCGGAAACACGAAAAAAAGCCTTGAGACACCAAGAAAAAGTATTTTTAGCCTCTTTCGCGGGCAGCCGAAAGGGCTGTCAAGCATCAAAACACATGCACAGACACGTTGTTTGCCTTCCTTATGATGTATTTATGCAACAGGAGGCTCTCCGAGCGCTCCTGAGCCATCGTCTTCACGCAAGAAACCACTTTCTAAGAGGATAGCCACAAACTGGTTTTTCTCTGGAATTGCAAAATATTTCGACAATGTACCGCTGTTTTCCTCAGCCACAAAGCAGAAATAAGGCCTCCAATTTTCACTACATGGTGCCTTGCTTTCTCAAAAATTCAGCGTCACAGAAATGGAAGAGGCAGGAAAGAGGTGATTTCCCTGTCCAAAATTTTAAATATCGTAGTTTAAGATATTTAACGAATACATTGGTATATCACATATATATTTACCAACCATTTATCATCGCTGCAGAGCTTTTCGGGACTGTACGTGGTAATTACTTGCGAAAATGTTTCACATCTTCTGAAGCGATCAACATATTCAAGAGCTGCTCTTCTGAGTGATCTGAATGACGCCATTGTTTAAATCCTGCGCCAGAGCCTGCGCCATGAAAAAATATTTATGGACTTTCAGGCTGGTTTGCAAATGATGTCACGCGGGACCAGGTCATCCCCGAGCTATGTTGCAGAGTGCGGCGTCACTTGAATTGTATTTCATGACACAGCATAAACTTTCAGTACATACATGATCAGCTTGACATCATAGGTTATCACAACCAGATGAAGACGCAAGTGAAGATCTTTTTCGTCTATACGCTTCTACAATGGTGCTCCATTTTGCCTTAACTAAAGGAACGGGCTATGCCACAATCAACAAAATAACTGCTACGTGGTGGGCGTGATTGATCCGGCTTTCAAACAAATACTCCAAACGCAGCTCCCTCGACGACTGCATAGTTTATTTCATGAGTTAGACAAACACCAATTCTGACAGTTGTCCTTTTGTAGAAAGAGTTCAACATAAGTTATTGGAATCTCTGACCTACATGACACTGATACGAGAGCTTTTTAGGAGCACGTTAGAACAAGAATGTTTACCTAGAAGCCTATTCTTGGCCTATAAAAGTTCCCTCAGATGGTGCGGCAAGCTGTGAGAAGTTCGCCCTTTTTCGATCAGATCTGCGCCTATTTGAAATTGCTAATGTTGGCCCCTAAGAAAAAATATAGCCCACCACAATACGCCAATGCCATGCCGATTCTTTTTGCTTCCTACCCACGTGCTTCTATAACCTTTTTATCAACCATTACCCTCAGCAGGGAGACGTGTAGGCGACATCAAGCATCAGGAAATTTCGCTGTTTTTAGTAAGAGCTTTCTCCCTCTGTCTCTGTACGCTACGGTGTAATACGCGGATCAGAAAGGTAAAATCTGCGAAGTGCAAAAAGTGAAGTTGTTGAAACACGTTTCATAATGAAGGCAATCTTCCTGGAATACCTTTGAAAAGTCTTCGAAGTGAACGAACCAGTCAGCGTGTGTTAAATAAGGCCACCGAAGAAGATTTCACAGATTTTGGAAACAGTAGATGTAGGGTTTATCAACTTTTCCAACTATTGCAGTCCTCATGTATGAGGTCTTCTTGTACTTTACGGCGAGTCATGGAAATCCCAGTGCGACATCTCTTTGTTCATGACACGCGGTTATGATCGTGAACTTCTAAACGCTTCTATGATGTAATATTGCTCAAATAAAAAATACGGCTATGTAAGAACTCTTCGGAGCGGAAGTCTTGTGGAGCCGCTTGTTATCCGGTCCCTTACGTAATCCGTCACCTGTAAACCATTTTGTTCTCCTTCAGCTCTGGTCTTTCCTTTTTCTCTTGTAGTATTGGTTAAATTTGGTGCGCAATATAGAAACTTTAGTAGTTGTTTTGATGCTCACGTTTGAGTTTTATTAGAATGTATAATTCTTTTGTTAACTAAACCAGTTTTGCAACGGCAGTACCTCATTCAAAGCATACCAGTGTTGTACTACTCATTCGTATGCGTATTGAGGATAAAATGGGAAAAAGTGGCGGACATTTTTTATGAAAAAACACACCCCTGACAAAAGAAAAGTATGCGTTACCGAAAAGATATTACCGAATGCAACTAAGCCATACATTTTCTTTTGAACTAAACTAACAAGAATAGACGCTAAAATGTTTTCACACATGTACCGATCAAAAACGACAAAGATGAAAAGTATGCTAAATTACTTGAATTAAGATAACATGCTATACTATTAAAATGTTTCAGTTATTTGTTCAAGATTATTATACCTTTTTATTGTTTCGACCAATTTTCGCACGAAACATGGATGGGCTCAACGTTTTGTGTCACTCATATTTTATTTGTAACCTCTGAAATTTTCGCCTTCTGTTGTAAAGTCTGTTCCATAAATGAAGTGTCATTAAGGTAGATTGCCAGCAAACTTTTTAATTCGGTTTTGCTTAGCCTTGATACAAGCTTTAATTTAATGCCAAAAGAACATTTTTTGCTAACGGAAGTGTTTTAAACCGATTGACTGCCCATATAATTTAAACCTCGTTGATACATATAGCTGAGTTGAACACAGCCTAACAAGAGCTCTAGATGGTAAACATAACAGCGAGAAGTAAAAAAAGTTCCTTTCAAGCTCTTCCGACCTTCATGTTGTATAATGACGATCCTATACAAAATTTTCTCCAGTGCCTTGAAAACAATACCAAAACTGCCATCTTTCTTGGGGAGAATTTATCAGCGATGCCGCTGTAGTTACCGATTACGATCATTGCGTTTTCGCAGAACGGAACTCTAAGCGCAAAGACAAGTTCCGCAGGAGGCTTTATATGAGGATGGTTTGGGTAAAAAAAAACTGAAAAGCTGGTTCTTCAAAATGTCGATAAATTTTCAAATACTTGCACTGCCAGATATATTCTGTTTGCTCAGTGGGTCACAACTTTTACAAAAGCAGAAAACAATTCCCATAAAAGAAACATTTTAATGGCCTAATGACCTTATTATTGCCCTGCATGTAAGTTAATAAATACTTTAACTGTCAGCTCAATTTTTCCTTCAGTTCTTCTGAAGAACAAATGCACGAAAGCACGCAGAAAAATATATTTATTTGAATTGCAAATTCCAGGGAGGAAAGACATAGATTGTACGCCCGCACTGCAAAAATGTGCAATAGAAGCATGTTTCTCATGTCCTAGTGGTAATACCCACCAATATTTTTGGTGTTAGGTAATGATTGCTGCAGGATCGTTTGTTCTGTACACACTACTGGTACCAGCTATTCGTTATTTCGAAGTGTAAAAAGTTGAGTTCAAGTTAGAATTCAAACTGAACACTTCCCTGTTGCTGCATAAGAAGCTAATATTTATCGCATTGCTGTTAAATCATGCCTTCATTGATAACATTTGAGCACTGCACAGTGACGAAGAAAAATAAGCCGGTTAGATAATTCCAAAGAGGTATTTTGTCAAAGCCACAACGTTATATCGACCACTATCGTAATTCACGTATCCACTTCTAGGTTTCTTCATAATTGTTGCGGCCGGGACTGTTGGGTGATTGCTGTTAAAGGTTAGAGTGCCATTTCAGTTTTGAATTGTTCGAGTCATTCTACTGATTGTCGAGAAACACGTAAATTCTTTTTTAAGAGTTCTTATGCGCTGGGTATTGGCTAGGTGTCAACATGATAGGAGTAACCCTAGGGGTAAAGGTTAAATAAATGTTAAATAAAAGTTAGCCGTAACTGTTATAAATAACTACAAAGTGTGGCAGAAATAAATGTATGTATAATAATAGGAGAAACAGCAATTTTCACCACAATCACAAAGTATTAGTGTGGAGAAAGTAACTTACTCATGTTATACTCCGCGACAAATCCGGAGTACTCGTTGAAGCCGTTCGATTTAAACTCCAGGCTGACTCTACTGCCTTCGCAGTTAATGCTGGCTGGGGGCGTGGAACCGCAAGCTGGTCCATACACATAAACTATACCCCGGCGGGTTGCGCAGCTGATCAGCACGCTGTCGTAGTCACAGTTGCTCTGCGAATAAAAGAAGATGAGTTGAGGCATGTGCTCTGTGCGACCAGAATTTTTTTGACACAAAGAAATAGCGTCGGTTCACAGCGCTACCTGATCTTTTGCGCATTGAAAGCACCACGTTCGATAGCTAGGTAAGGATAAGACTGTACGGCTGTTCAGTGAGCCCCAGCAAACCTTAGTAAATACAATTCTCAGGTCTAACTCAAAGCCGTTGGTTCAAATGCAAAGCCACTAAATGGTGATACCTAATCGTCACATCTACCTCGAAGGCAAACTTTTTCCCTCTACCGTGCACTTTAAAGATTTTCCTACATGCCCTAACAAAAATTGCTTCGACAGCTCAGCGCAGATTGCTAAAATAGTCATGCAGCTTCGAAGAGCAGCTTCGGCTGATCCACCGGGCTGAGGCGGCTGGACGCTCCAACGGGGTCCTGAACTGAGGAAACCGCCCGCTTGACTCCTCTCATTAAATAAAGTTTATTCTCTCTCTCTCTCTCAATAAGACGCGTATTTGCCCATAAGCTTTATATTTTTCTTTTGTATGTGGTTCTGTTACTATAATCCTAAACGTAAGCATGCTGGGTCTAACAAAGAAGAAGGTTTAGCTTGGGCATTCGCAAACCGAACGCGTAACCTTGTAGGACTAGGACCTCAATTCAGGCAGTTTAGAAACTTGTGTACTGCTTTTATTTTTCAGTCAAAACGGAAGTTCTCCATAAACAAATGGCACTGTTCTCTACTGCAAAAAATATCTGCTGCGTATCTGACTCCCCCAAAGCAACCGGTATATGTGATCCAAATTGCAACCTTACAATCCGGCATCCTTCGCCACAGCAGCAAACCCCTACAGACGAGATTAATTTGTTTTGTATCATGTTATGAGGAGAAAGATAGAGTTCACAAACGTGTTCTCTCGACAAGAGTATCTTTACTATTGTTAGCTATTATTTTAGAAGAGACAAAACTTAATTACCTTTAGTCACAGACCAAATAAATTGATTTCCGCAGAAGTTTTGATATTCTGAGAATAGTAAGTTCATCCTTTAAGAGACCGTAATCTCCGGTGGCGGATGTTGAAATTATCAAAGGGTAGAAGAAACTCTGTGATTATAATGAATTACTCAATGTTTCGCTAAGTAGCCGGGCGAAGGTTGTGCTTTCAAAAGTTTGTTTAAACGGGTATGTTTTTGGGGCAAAGCACCTTACAGTGCCAGCAATTTTATTCCAGGTCCGAATACACCTTCCTGAAAAACCTAAATTTTCAAGTAAGTTAGGTGAACATTTTTGAGAATTTGCTACTTCAGGATTAAAGAGGGCTAATAGTAGGGGTTTTATTGCGAATTCCTCGGTTGCAGACCAGTTGGTTCCGGTTACCTAAGAAGTACCGCCGCAACCTCAATCCAGAATATTGACAACACCATGGACGAGGCGTTAGAAATAGATAAGGCAGCCTTCAAAACAGGGTGACCACCTCACCACAAGAATACGGACAAAAAAGACACGGACAAGCAGGACCTTCTAACTTAATTTTATTGAACAAGGGTGAAACCGGTAAAAAGAGAAGAAATCCCAAAATTGTTACATTGGCACAAAAGATTAGAATGCAGGAACAACTTGGGTCTTGTCGCACACACCTCAGTCTCTACCATGACCAGCTCGCTTTTAAAAGGCAGCCCCCTTTTCCGACAAAGCTGCCGATGTTGCACTCACACATTTCCAATCGCGTAGTTGCATTTCAGCCACCTCTACTATCTCACACTGGCGCTGATGAGAATCATGAATCAGGAAGACTGAATTTTCAAGGTATTCCTAACGCCTGCAGTATTATGTATTCTTTTCTGTACAATATTCTGATACGGGCTATAAAACGGGATGAAATTTGCGGCCACATGTCACAGTGTGCGAAGGGTGTCCACCCACCCCATTCTGCCCTCGGCCTACTCGGACGTTTCTGCTATTACCCGAGCCCCTGTCACGGATTCTGGCGAACGAGCCTCCGCCGGCCTATGTGGCAGCCATATTGGGTACCAAGCCCGACGCTCTACTGTCTACCTAGCCAATACCTGGCCGCCAGTCGACCCGTATGCTACTGTTGTGGCATTCAAGGACACATCTGTGGGTTTCTCGACGACGCCAATGGGACGAGCGTCCACTATACGATGCGTAAACACTAGAGAACACCCGCTCAAACTACTACACCAGCCAGCAGAGTACTTTCCCGCACCCTTCCCGCTATAAACCCTCTCCATGTGATCCTACCAATGTTACTTGACGTTTCACACACCGCACCCTTTCACCAACCCGCCGCGTGTTTTCTCCTCTTCGTGCTACGTCCTCCGTTACCGACCGGCACCCGGAAAACTGGTTAATGCAGGTTTGGGAGGGAAAACTCTCTCAATTGCAAAGATTGCAATTGCTCCGTCGCTTCCATGAAATCAACTGTCTATTTTGTTTGGAGGTGTTTGTATCGATCCTCTTATTTCAACTAGTGGGCAAATTTTAATGATAACTGTGAAATTTCGTACTCGTCTACGCAAGGAGCGAACATACTTCAACAAATCTTTATACGGAGGCCACAGCAGCGCGATTAAGCCCTGCGGACAAATTACCTTTCAGAAGTATCGTCAGTACACTCTGTCATCATGTTCAGTGTGCGGTGCCGTTACCTTGTGCCTTTCACATTATTTTGGATTGGGAATTCCTGTCCGCGTCCGCCTTCATTAGCATGCTAGAACAACAGATTGCGTCTTACTTCCTTGATGCGCGACGCTCGTTCCCGTATGGTCAACCCGGACCAGTGACTGTGACGTGCTTATAGTTGTGGTTCCAAGTTTTCTACTCGAAGACGTCGTTATTTTGACGTGCCCCACCAGCTCATACGTACGTCGGCAAAGCTCATGGATAAAAAAAACCACATCTGAATGGATATATCTCTTCGCAGTAGCCTCTATCTCTTTGGTTGTATCCGAGGAGACGATGTACTTTGTTCCGTTCTCCTTGTTTTCGTCCGTTGTAAAACCTGCACATTCTTCGTCATCACTTTTCACACTTTTCGGAACCGTAACTTTCCACACGTGCGGTTACCATCACAAAGTATCTCTCTGAAGGTGAACAAAACTACCACTTGAACTCTCGGAAAATCGCAAGGATACATTTGACTGCATTTCTAACACGCTAGGCGAGACCTTTGTGAGATAAGATGGGACCGAGACTGATGTCACCCACATTGAACGCCATTGCGCTACCGTGTGTCGTTCTCCGAACTCATAGAGATGAAATAAAACGCAACGGACGTGCTTCAACGAAACAATATTCGGGTGTCCTTGATTCGCCGTTGTTTTTTCCCACGAGAAGGATTGTTTTATGCAGTTTTGTGCGGACTATGGGGCTTTGAATAAGATTACAAAACAATGTTTATCTGATTTCCCGCATTGGTATGCACTCCACCGTCAACATTGAGCTCAACATTTTTATAGCTTTGATCAGTGATCTAACAATTGCAGGTCGCTATGCACGCGCCCGTCAAAAAAGACAGTGCTTTGTACAGTAGTAATCTTATACTAGATCAACGTAATGCTCTTTGGTTAATGGATAAACAAAACCACGTTCGTGGTCATGACAGACACAGTAACTCGCAGCCGTAAATAGAAGATGTTCTGATGCTTCCTTAAAGACATCGTTATTTTCTTGTAGAGTTTTCCCGAAACCCTTCGGCGTCTCGGCGAAGTTGTGTGTGTTGTGGTCAAAGCCGACCTGACTCTAAAGACCAGGAAATACAACTTGGCCCGCAAATTCATCAAGGTACTAAATTGCGTCATCAGCAAATATGGTATAAGGCTCAACTAAGAAAAAAATTTCATCAGTCGCCATTTGTTCTCATCACAATTTTATTTATCTGGCATCATATTTCTGTGGTTTAATCCGCAATGTTGCCAACCTCACCTCTCCTCTCCGTCAGCTATAGCAATTCAGCACCTCCTTCTGAAGTTATAACTGTGAGAAGGCTTGCAAGACCTCAACCAAGCACTTACTTTTTGGCAGGACTTTTGTATTTCGTTGATACCAGCCCGCCTTCCCTTATAACGAGGCTTGTGGTCATGGGCTTGGCGCTGTCATTCTGCCATGCGATGGTCCTTTGTTTAAAGACCTAGTTGCATATGCAAACCGTTCACGGAACCCCGCGGAAAATAACTGCATCGTTTCGGAGCAACAGGGTCTGGCTGTTGTTTGGGCTGCACGAAAATTCCGGCAATACCGTTACCGCCGACATTTGAGAGTCATGACAGACCACCATGCACTGTGTTGGCTGTCTTTATAAAAACCCTGCCAGAATGACTTCGGAGCTCGGTTTTCCTCTTGCAAGTATATGACTTCCCTGTGATGTATAGGTCTCAATAGAGTGAGAGCGAGAGAGAGAAGAAACTCTTTTTATATCAAGAGAAAACTTCAGAAAGTCGGAGTTAAATGTAGATAGACGGATTGTTGGTAATTTCTTTGTTCTTGAATTGTCGCCCCCTCGATGATCCGAGAACCAGTGGTGCAATCGAAGACAACGAAGCCTATTCCAGTGGCAATAGACTTTAAAATACAGAGAGTCAGGGATGTAAACAGTGCGTGAGACGATGGCGTTCACCCCGGCGTGCACCAACACAACCGTCCCTCGTGTCGTCCCACCGCCGTCTATCCCCCAATATACCCCGATCAACATCAAACACGGCATACACAAATCAAAAGTTCATATCCTGCCCAATCACAGTCAAGAACACAGGTACTCTCCATTCGACCCGACTATTCCTCCTCCCGATTGTCCTGCCCTAATGCCGTCACCTCCTCACCCTAATGCCCCTTTAGGTCGAGGAAAGACGTTCTCATGGGAAGGGAAGAGTCAACGCCCTGACAGCCACTGAACGTTACCGCGCCGCCATCGCGGCCGCCTGGCTTACTGAGGGCTAAGTACTACTAGACAAGGCCAGCTCCTCAAATTATGTGACACAAACGCGCGCCGCGACCGGTGTCAAACGGTGTCGAGCATAGATCAACACGGCGACGTCTCGTCCCGCTAATGAAGGAAGCACTCGGCGTGTATCGCTGCCCCGCGCCCAAGCACCGTCCTCAGCCGACAACAACAAAAGTTTGGCAAGCAGAAAAGCATCGCCGCCGCCTCTGCCGGCTTTAGGCGCCGGCCACAACTCCTGGGCATTTTTCATCTCAAGCAGCCCCCGTCCGAGTGAAAGTGGTTGGAGGCGAACAATGCACTCTGCCGTCGCGTTGCGAAGCGGCTCTGGATAGAGGAAGGACGTACGCTGACCCCTACTCGCTAAACTTGCACCACAATAAGGTAACATACATCAATAACATACACCAACTTAACTTCTCCCCCCTCAATATTGTTACCGGACACTTGCTGTCCGTGTAACATGACAAGAAAAAAAATCTACTCAATATGTTACAATACCAATACATCTATCAAACTCCAGCCCTCTATAACCGTTAAACAAATATAAGCATCACTGTACACTGTTCGCATAATAATCCAGAGAACATAAAACATACTTTTAGGAAAGTACAAGTGAAGTAAGATAAACAAAAATACGCCTCATATACAACACATCGCAACACCCTGAACATGCAACCATGCAGCGTGGACTATCGAAGAGGCCCACACGGCATGCTCCTGAGGTCTATTTGGGAATCGCATAGCACCCCCCACAACTGACGATACTACTTCACTGCACACCAACGTACACACACACATCACCCAAAAACAACTTACACTCTTATAACACCCTAACACAAACCCCGCATCAAGTGAATCAAAACTCTTTAGGTCAACAATTCTATCATCAGCACAACAGAACACGTTACTGCAATCGCATGTGTATAATAACCAATCAAATGGGCCTGGGTTAACCGCGTAGAGTTATTCATCATACCCTAGCCGCGATAGGGCATCCGCTGCCTTGTTTAGGCACCATTAACATGGTCGATTTCCAAACTGTACTTCTGAAGTGCGAGGCACCAGTGCATGAGCCTTGCACTAGCAGGTGCGGAGCTTGTCAGAAAGGTAAGCGTACTGTGGTCCGTCATAATCTTCACCTTACTACCAAACAACCAAGTGTCAAGGCAGCCCAGAGCCCAAACAATAGCGTACGCTTCTCTTTCCATGGCGGACCATTTCCGCTGAGCTGGGGTAAGCTTCTTACTCAGAAAAGCTATTGTCCGGTCAACTCCGCTCTCTTCGTGCGAGAGGCATGCCCCGATCGCCACCTCTGACGCGCCTGTCGCAAGACGAAATCCTTGCGGGGGTCTGGCGCAGTGAGTCCCAGGACGGCCGTTAGTGCTTCCTTAACTTATTCGAAGGCAGCTTGTGCCTCCCCGCTCCAAGTCAAAACAGTCGGGACCCGATTTCTCGTAAGCGCTGTCAGCGGGAGCACAAGGTGGGAATAGGCGGGGACGTTCTCACGGGAATAATTGAGGAGCCCGAGTATGCTCCTCAGCTCGCGCTTCGTCCTCGGTGGCTTCAGGTGTTCGATCGCTGCAATTCGGTCCGGATCAGGGGCATGCGTACCAGATCCCACCACGTGACCCAGATACTTAACATGCGACTGCGCGAATCGGCACTTGGAAGGGTTGACTGTGAGCTTTGCGTCCCGTATCGTCTGTAACACAGACTTCAAGTGGGAAAGATGGTCCTCCCAAGTATCCAAAAACACCGCCACATCGTCAATGTAGGCGCACGCATACTGGCGGTGGCCGGCGAGGAGTCTGGTAACTGTTTTCTGGAATGTTGCCGCGGTGTTTTGGAGCCCATTAGGCATGACCTTGCACGCATACAGGCCATTATGGGTGGCGAAAGTGGTTAGGCTCTGAGATTCCTCCTCAAGGCGAATTCGCCAATAACCACGGGTCATATCAAGTACGGAAATATACCTAGCCCCAGCTATGCTATACAGAAGCTCAGTCACGTTCCCTATTGGCAAGCTATCTGCTACTGTTATGGCGTTCAGGCTTCGGTAATCCACACAGATCCTTATGGAGCCATCCTTCTTCAGTGCACACACAGTCGGGTGCGCCCCCGGGCTGTGCACAGGTTATATAAAATCCCATTCCAAAAGTGCGGTTATCTGCCTCTCAACCTCCTCTCTCATCGCCAGGGGAACCTTGTGCATGGGCGTGCGCGCCCGGGTGGTTCCGGTAATTAGCGTAACGCGGTGTTCGCCTACAATGTACTTACCTGATCTATCCGAAAAAACATCACCGAACTGCACCAGGCCTTCCTTAAGTTGCCTTGCCTGCATGACGTCCAGACTAGTCACCTGGAAGTCAGGTTTCTCTGCTTTAGCCTACTTTTCTATATGCTGGGCCGTTTCTATGTCACCAAACTCTGCGTCTGTCTCAAACACCACGTCTACGTTGCTAGCTCGGACGTAGTGTGGTCGTAACTTGTTCGCGTGGACAACTCTCTCGTTACCTCCTTCATCCCGTACTACATAGCTATCGTTACTCTCCGTCTCTTTTATTGTAACAGGACCCGTCCACTTTGGTTGCATCTTTCCACTGGCATCCGCCTGCACAACCAGAACCTCATCGCCTACCCAAAATTCCTTTTTCCTGGCTCGCAGGTTATACTTCATCGCATAGGCCCGTTGAAGTCTCGAGCTTCGTTCGTTGACCACCTCGGCCGCAGCGCTCATTCTCTTTCTGAGTTCCATGAGAAAGCCAGCCGCTGGCTTATTCAGACCCGATGCGGGAGCCCATTGGCTGGTCCATGACTTGCGCAGAATGCTCAGAGGCCCTTGGGGAACTCGGCCGTAGAGTAATTCAAAAGGTGACACCCCTGTGACATCATGCGGCACTTCCCGATAGGCCCAGAGTAGGAATGGAACATAGCGATCCCATTCAGGCTGTGTTCTTCTATCACGTGGGGAGCATCGGCTTGAAGGTACCGTTTCACCTCTCGACAATGCCATTTCTTTGATGGTGATCTGGAGTCGCAAAACGCACTCTTACCCCCAACCTCTCCATCAGTTCTGTAGTCAACTTGGTGGTGAAGTTGGTTCCTTGGTCGCTACATATTAGCTGCGGCGTGCCACATCGTGAAAAAACTTCGATCAAGCCCTTCCAAGTGGCTTTTGCTGTTAAGGACCTCAGCGGAATCCCATCCACCTACCTGGTGGAGAGGTCGACCACGCTAAGTGCGTATTTATGACCCCGCGCTGAACCGGGCTCAAGCGGCCCTATACAATCAAGGTATACCACTTCTAATGGTGTACTCGGTCTCGTGAGTGGCATAATAGGGACTCGGCCCGTCACGAGCTTGCGAAAATGAACCTGACAGCCATGACAAGTTTGGCAGTGCTGTCGGACGTCGGAAGCTACCCCCTGCCAAAAAAAGGAGTTTTTTATACGCTCCTTCGTTTTCTTTTATGAGAAGTGGCCGGCACATGGGCTGTCATGTGCTAACCCAAGCACTTCTGGGCGCTGCAATTTGGGAACCACAAGTTGTAAACAAGTTTTGCCCTTTACCACGTCCTTGTGGTAGAGCAGCCCTTCTTGAATCATCATACCGTGCATCCCGTTCCTAGCTTGGCGCAAGGACTCTGCGAGGGACTCGTCGCTCCTCCGCTCCACCGCGAACGACCTTTCAGTTTCGGGAAGGAAACCCTCGGCCTCGCCGTAACCCATATCGCTTCCCTCGCCCGTCAGTGGCTCACCGTTCCCGGCTGTCAAAACATTCCCCGGGCGCGTTCGAACCCCGTCTTCTCTCTCTTCAACAGCGGCGGGCAACGGTTCTTAAGGGGTCGTCGCCTCAGAAGTTACTGCAGCGGCACTTGCATTAGGCATGCAGCTAAGCCCGTCAGCTGGCCGCTGAAAAGTTTGCTTGTACGAATCCGCATGCGTACCTGAGCCGCCACTAGCCGCCGACGTGCTTGCGGTACCGCCTAATCTTCTATCCTCCAACAGGGTGCCGCCGACCGGTCCCGACACAAGTGAGCTCACGTTATCTTTCCTACTCACGCCTTCGCCAGCTTCCTGCATTGTCTACTCTGCTACAATTTCTTCTTCCAATCGCCCCTGCTTCCTTAGCTCGGTTGCCAAATCCAGCGCATTCGCACACAGGTCTCCAAAAACATCGGGAGTGATTAGGGCCCCCACGTTGTTGTCAAGTTCTTCTGTCACAGCAGACAGCACCTCCATCCGCTGAGTGGCGCTTCCCGATGCGTCAGAGACCCCAAGAAGAATATACATAAGGTCTTCCGTGACTGACTTGCCAAAGGCACCCGTGAGCTTCACCTTCCCGCTGGTCTTCTCCAAACTTTCAGTCGGCACGTCGTCAGCTTTGATTACTGTGATGTCAGCACCAGAGCCAACACGAGCGGTGCACAATTTATCACCAATGAGTACCTCTACTCACGGGCCATTCCTTGGGAGTCTGAAGTTCCTGTCGCGACTCACTCGTTTGACTTTCTCTCGTCGGTTGTCAAAGTTTTTGGCCACCACCATTAAAACATCCGCGTCTGGGTTCCAGCCCGACCTGCAGTTTCTCATGTAATGCCCGTGCTGGCCGCACCCAAAACAACGAACTGAGTTTGCACACATATCTGGTCCACGGGGAGACTTGTCCCGATTTCTACTGGGTTGGGGCCCGCTGCCGACCGGTGGGGCCGCTGTCTGTGTGGAATACGAGACACACTCTCCAAAGTTTGCCGCGAGCTCAGCTATTTCTTTTGCCCGCATCCATCCCTTCAGCTCGCTTTGGGTGCCATAGGCCCTGATATTCTTTGCCATTAGCTGCTTTAGCCGATCAGCAACCAGAAGATTCTGAAGCCGCTCAAACGTCTCAACGTTCCTGCTCCGCAGGTAGCACAAAAACATTGTTTCAAGTATTGTGGCCACCTGGCTCCACGACTGGCCCTCCTGTCTGGTGACCGCTCAAAGCATTCTGCGGTATTCGTGTGTGGTCATACGAAGCTCTTCGAGGACTACCTCTTTAAGTTGTTTGTATGGCATGATTTTACCATTGACCTGGGTAGCGTTCAATAAGCCAATTTTTTCGTTCAGGTACGGGAGATGTATAGTGGACTGTATTTCTTCGGGAATGTTTAAGGAACTAAAAAGGGCGTCCACCGTCTTAAACCATGCGGGAATAGAGCGTTCTCGGTCGGCATCGGGTCGAGAGCCGTCTTTAGATCTTTTGCGTGCCGCGCTATGCCAGTTCTCTTGCTTTCAAGCTCGTTTTTCTGTTGTGACATCTGTGCGGCTATGAGCGTTATCATCTCGAGTTGCAGCTTCAACAGCTTCATTTCTGGTTGCACGCTATCAGAACTAAGCTCCGTTGCCGTACCGGCAGGCGACTCGACAACCTCGGTATCCATTTTCTCTGACACCGTAAGCGCTACCGAACGCAACTGCAGGCACAGAAAGAACCTCAGGAGATGCAAAAAGAATATGTGGCCTCACCCAGAAAACGTGCGCTCCGTAGCACCCGGTTGTCCGCACATATTACCACACGCCAGTTTGTGATTTAGGAAGACGGCAGCAACGCTCCGTCAAGCCGATCTCGTTGAATAAACGTTCACCTGATAGTCGTCCTAGCAACCATTGGTCCACCGCCAACACTGACGAAAGGCCACAACTCCAGTCCCACAGCCGTGAATCTTGTGAATTGGACTCCGCTGCTCTCTCGACGCACACGACAACTCCAGTCACCTCCTCTGCAGCGCAACAACTGCTGCAAAGCGCTCCTCTTCTGACATTCCAAGAAGTACCTTTACGTCAAGGTCGCTCCCTGGTTTACTGTTTTTTGACACCCCAACAAAGAAGACACAGCCTAGTTTTGTGCCGCAAGGCGTCTTCCTGAAGTGTCCACGTCGATGTTTACGCATGCAGTGCACCAACAGCTGCAGTCACCCGTTAGACGCACCAACGCCTAACGATTTCCGAGGAATCTCCCCTTTCCGCCTCTCCTCTATCAGCCAGCTCTTTGACGCACCAACGTCAAGGTTTACGCGTGCAATGCACCAACACTCGCACCTTTCGTGAGGGGCACAGACGTTATGACATCTCCCAATCTCTTCGCCGTCGACTTGCGTTGCTGATCTGCGGCTCCCCTGTCTTCGAACTGCGGGCGTGCCAGTCCTATCGACTGCGCCAGTTAAATGTAGAACAACGGATGGTCGGTAATTCCGTTGTTCTTGTATTGGCGCCCCCTCGATGATCCGAGAACCAGTGGTGCAATCGAAGACAACGAAGCCTATTGCAGTGGCAGTCGACTTTAATGTACGGAGAGTCAGGGATGTGAACAATGCGTGAGACGACGGCGTTCACCCCGGCGTGCACCAACACAACCGTCCCTCGTGTCGTTCCACCGCCGTCTCCCCCCAAAATCCCCCGATCAACATCAAACACAGCACACACAAATCACAAGTTCATATGCTGCCCAATCACAGCCAAGAACACAGGTACTCTCCATTCGACCCGACTATTCCTTCTCCCCATTCGTCCTGCCTGAATGACGTCACCTCCTCACCCTACTGTCCCTTTAGGTCGAGCAAAGACGTTCTCACGGGAGGGAAGAGTCAACGCCCTGACAGCCACTGAACGTTACCGCGCCGTTATCGCCGGCGCTTGGCTTACTGAGGGCTAAGTACTACTAGACAAGGCCAGCTCCTCAGATTATCCACCACTAACGCGCGCCGCGTTCGCTGTCAAAGGGCGTCGAGCATAGATTACACTGCGACGTCTCGTCCCGCTAATGACGGAAGCGCTCGGCGTGTCTCTCCGCCCAGCGCTCTGGCACCCTCCTCAGCCGACAACAACAACAGGGACGGAAGCAGCAAAGCATCGCCACCGCCGCTGCCGGCTTTAGGTGCCGGGCACAACTCCTGGGCGATTTTCCTCTCAAGCAGCCCCCGTCCGAATCAAAGCGGTGAGAGGAGAAAAATGCACTATGCCGTCGCGTTGCAAAGCGGCTCGGGATACAGAAAAGACGTACGCTGAACACTACTCGCAAAACGTGCGCCACAACAAGGTAACCTACATCAATACCATACACCAACTTTTGTGGCGGCTTTGTCCCAGGACGCCTTGAGCTCGGGCCGCATCGACAGCCCTTTTGGTCAAGCACAGCATAGACTCCAGCCGGAGCTCTTTGATGCAATCTCCCAAAGCTTTATGGAAAGGTGGTAATTCGAAGATCTGGGGTAGATTTTTTGCAGCCGCCGACTATGTTTGTGAGGGTCTCATTCTTTCCAAAGAAGCGGTAAAGTGAAGAAAATTTATCCGGTAAAAAAGGTGAGGCCTGGTTTGATGTGGGAAGGTTTTAGGCTACAGGCCATAAAATAATCTTTCCTTTTCCTTCGGTAGCAATTCTTACGGGGTTGAGTGCGTTTTACGGACAGCCTGTAGTGCCGCGTAATTTTCTGGTAAATGACAAAGGATGCGTGCCCTCGGGCTCGACATTGTCAGCGTGGGCTCGGTGTGTGAAATATCGAGCCACAATGTTGGCGATCTCGTTGCCGGAGATGCCGCTGTGAGCTGTTGCCTGCACAATTATTGACTGGTCACGCTGCTGCTCTCTAAATGCTTATTCCAAATGTTGTGACGTGCAATTGACTGTTGGCGAAGTTGCCGTAGGCCTGCTTGGAGACTGTGAGGATAAGGTTGGCGTCGCTTTGGCTGAGCGCCATTGCTATCGACGCTTTATAGGATTGGAAAGGGTGGTGTCCTAGTATTGAGATACTGAACGTGTGATACTTTTTTAATACGGTGGTACATGCATTGACTACTCCTCGGGGTAACCCGCTGTGTCGGTATGGGCGGTATCTGATTGTTCTTGTTACAATTTAAATATTCTTCGGGCTCGGGCGTGTTTGCGATTTTCGTTTTGCACATCTGCATATTGCCTGGTAAGACGGGCATAATTAAATATTTTTAATGGAACGGGGTGTGTTGTTGAGGACGCCTGGGTTACTGAGTGGGACCAACAGAGCCAGGCGTGAGAGAACGAACCCCGCCGTTTTAGGTGCGGAGCACCTAAAGACCGCAAAATGCCCGCCCGCGTGCGTCCGCGTAGCATTTACTATCGCTAAAAATCTCACAGGGACCGGCAGGATTCGAGCTTGTGTCTTGTAGACAAGACAGAGTTAGTGTCAGTCATCTTACCCATTGGGATGCGACTGTGAGTTAGTACCCTAGAGTCAAAGGACTTACTCCCTCGCCTGTAACGGTGCGGAGCACCTTAGTACCTCCGAGTGTCCGTCCGGGTCCATCCGTGGGCACAGCACCATCAAGCGAAAATCAAGCGAAATTCGATTTTAGCCGTGATTTGAGTTGCAGTTTAATTTAGGCAACAATCAAGTGCAACTTACGGCTCAAATCGAGTGATGGCCGAGGTGCAAATGGGATGTCACTGGGGGCGCAAATTGGAGGTCATTTCTTGTCGCCATTTTATGAATCCTCGCCATCATCCACGCAGAAGTGATGCTGCCATCTTTTGGTTTCTACTAACCTTAATGTTTGGCTAGACAGGTAGGCCTGTATTAACACCTCTGCCACGTTGTGGATGCCAAAGAGGAGTAGCCGTTCGGTAGGGATGATCGCCGAGAGGCCTATAGTGTTCTTGTATGCCTCCCTGAAGAAAACTACTTTCAATAACTCTCTGGCTTTAGGGAGGGTTTCAAGTATGGCACAGCGTATTCAATCCTTGACCCGACGAAGGCTTGCACAAGGCGACGCGTGTCCACATCCCCTATGCCCTCCTTTTTGTCTCGACTTTTTTCCTATATGCAGCCTGGTCTGTTGAGGTTTTAAACTTGTTTGTGGCAAACGTGTTGGAGCAGTCCGCCTGTTATATCTTGCCCAGAGCCTTCACGCTGGAAGATGGCGCACAGACATGGCCCTCCAGAGGTAGGCTGGGGGTTGTCGAAATTGGAAGTTTCAAAAGAACCCCCTTGACGCGGACGCGCTTTCCTTCTGTAGGCAGCTATATACTTCAGAAGACGTTGCACGACCTTTCAATGAACCCGTGTTCCTCATTTCACCAAGCGATGGGTGGATCGACATTAGGTTAACGTTGAAAAGCGACACTTTCTGCTGGGCAATGATCTATCACATCACCGGTACGACAGAATCACTGTATAGCCGCCCACGTCTTCAACTGCGACAGCTGCAGCTTCTAGATGGTGTACTGTACCGCATCAACCCTCACACCAGTTGCTCCAGATGTGTGACCAGTATGGCCTCGTTCCGTCTGTTTACACTGTCATGAATGGGCCTAGAACCAGCTAGAAAGTCACGAGTCGGTAATACGTGCGCAAGTAGGGATAGCTTTATGCGTGGAAAATGAGAGCAGAAGGTAAGAGAGTAGCGGAAACACAGAGCGGAAACGAGACTACAGGAAAGAGCATTAAATGCGCTAGCAGGCTAACGAAAACTGTTCGCTAAAGAGAGCAAGGGAGAAAACGTCCTACATGGTCAGGATGCGCAGCAGCCCAACGAGGTCTCCTCGCGAAGTGCGTGGGATCGGCCGATGCACCACGGCACGGCTTGCTCGCTGAGGAGTCTCACGTCACGTCGGGTCCGGACACGGGAGAGAGGCCGGACGTCAGGGACCGTGCACTGTGGTTGACGGCTCGATGGCCCAGCGGCAGTTGTGAGCCGGTGTTTCCCCGAACCACGCTCTCTGGCCCAGCGCGTCATCAGATCCAGGCACGGGCCAGCAGACAGACTTCGGTAACCGGACCAGCGGCCGACGGCTATCCGGCGATAGCAGCGGTTGAGACCCTGGCTTCTAGCTCCAAGCGATCACAGGGCCGCGCTCACTCGCCCAGCGCGTCAAATGCGTCCGCTCAGCCCTTGCCGATTCGATTCTTCTGCACGCTCCGCGCGCTCCTCGGCCCTCTTCTTTTTCCTTCACGGGCGCCTCATCACACAACCCCGGGTTTAAGAAAGTTGTTGTGAAGCAACAACTATTCTACAAAAAGAAGAGTCATTTGGAGACGCGGAGAAGTTCTGGGGAAGCACGACAACGTCCACAGTTCACGGCAGCCCGATAAGTCACAATGGACTCTTAAAACGCGAAACGAATGTACAATAGTATGGGAAAAACACTAAAATACGCGGAAAACCACAGTGACTACTTAAACAACAAACGTGAAGAACACACTAAAAAATACACGAGGGGGATGTGGATTCTTAAATTCTACTCATGTAGTCAGCCCCTATATTTTCGGTGCCCTTGATAAACTAGACAGTGAAAGAGTACTCTTGAAGTATCAAGCTCCAGCGCAACACTCTGCTGTTCACGTGCTTTGCTGATTGCAAGTACTTTAAGGGCTGATGGTTACACTGTATAATAAAAGGCTTCGCATATAAATAAATATGAAATTTGTTCACCGCTCAGATCAGAGCCAAGCATTCGGGCTCAATGGTTGAGTAGCGCGTCTCTCTCGGCAACAGGTTGCGGCTCGCGTACGCGATGGGGTGTAGCACATTCTCGCACCCCCTTCGCAAGAGAACCGCCCCGAGGCTCGTGCGTGAAGTGTCTGTGCATAGTATGAAGGGCTCAGTGAGGTCCGGAGCTTGCAAAATTGGTGCAGAGGCAAGTTGAGTCTTCAAAGTGTTGAAAGCTTGTTCTTCTTGTTCGCCCCAGCATACAGTGTTGCTTTGCCCCTTTTTGGTCAGGTCGGTTAGTGGTTTTGTAATAGCGGCATAATTGGGAAGGAATTTCCGGTAGTACCCGGTTAACCCCAAGAAAGGCTGTACCGCTTTTTTCGTTCTTGGTCGTTTAGAGCCCAAGATCTTGTCCAAAGCCTTCAAAAGGGGTTTCACTGGGAGTCCCCGATGCGGTGTCCTAAAAAGGAAATGGTGCGCTCTCCGATTTCGCACTTGCTTGGCTTGATCGTCAGGTTGGCATTTTTTATTCTTTCAAACACTCGACCCAGTGTGTCCAAGTGCTCTTGCCAGGTGTCCGTTGCCACGATTACGTCATCGAAGTAGTGGTGGACGTTTTTCAACCCACCTAGCACAGCTCGCATTAAACGTGCAAAGACGGCTGGGGCGGTCTTTATACCAACCGGCATATACCGGAAATGGTACAACCATGACAAACTCGAAAACGCGGTCTTCTCGCGGCTGTCAGCTGTCATGGGCACTTGCAAATAGCCTTTGGTAAAATCGAACTTTGAGAACAACTTCTTTCCAGCGAGGGCAAGTACGACGTCTATGCGGGGAATGGGCTCGCAATCGGAGACAAGAAGTTTGTTAAGCTCTCCAAAATCAATGCAGAGCCGGATGGTACCGTCAGGTTTTTTTATAGCCACCATAGGCGCATTGTAAGGAGACTGCGATTTTTCAATGATTCCCATCGCTAGCATGTCTTGAACTTCTTTTTCAATCGTCTCATGAAGTGCAAGCGGTAGTGGATATTGAGAAACGTGTACAGGCTTGTCAGTCGTTAAATTCAATGGGCACTGTAGAACGTCTGTTTTTGTAGGCAGGTCAGAAAAGATCAAGCAATACTATTGGATTACTTCCTGCACCTGAGCCCTATGCTCAGCATTGAGTTCGGGTGAGAACTTGACATCTTCGCAATTTTGCGTCTGACGAAGCGGAAGTGTGGGAAGGCTGTCGGCCGATGGTGGGTCGTCGAGATCGTCTGTGGTAGCCGGGACGTCGTCAATTGTAGCGGCAACTGATGCTTGCGGCGGTGGCGAAGACGTCCTTTCTTCGTACAGTTTCAACATGTTTACGTGGAAAACCTTCCTTTTGACACACAGGCTTATCTCGTAGTCCACGTCATTTTTCTTCCCGGTGATCTCGAATGGCCCCTTCCACTGCATCAGCAATTTGTTTGAATCAGTTGGGAGCAAGATAAGAACCTTGTTTCCAACTGAAAGCTTCCTCGGGCGACTTTTCCGGTCATAGCAGTCCTTTTGTTTTTCTTTCGCTTTGCCAAGTTGCTCATGGGCAGTTTTACACGTCTGCTCCAGTCGGTCTCGTAGATCGACGAGGCATCCGTAAGTCGTCCGAACCTCACCATCGAGGTCATCTTTCGTCCACAGCTCCTTGAGTACAGTCAAAGGCCCTCGCACATGTCGTCCGTAGATGAGGTCGAAAGGGGAGAAGCCCAGGCTGCCTTGGGGTACTTCCCTGTAGGCAAAAAAAAGTGGCGCGAGGTAGCGGTCCCAAGAACTCGGTTTCTCCTGGCACAGCCTTTTTAGCATCGTTTTCAAAGTGCCGTTAAACTTTTGAACCAGCCCGTTCGCCATGGCATGATAGGGACTAGTGCGGGGGAGGTTGATTGACAGCAGGCGGCTGACTTCTCGCATCAACTCTGAGGTGAAGCTGGCACCTTGATCGGTGACGATCTCCTTGGGGATACCGATGCGAGAGAACATTTCAATGAAGGCCTCTGCGACATGTGCTGAATCAATCGCTGGGAGAGCTATGGCGTCCGGGTATCGGGTCGCGAAATCAATGAGCGTGAGCACGTATCGGTTTCCTTTCTGCGACGTGGGGCAGAATGGGCCAACTACATCAACAGCAACCCGTTCAAACGGTGTCCGGATTAACGGTCTGCTGACCAAGGTCGAAAACACTGACTTTTCCCTTAGGCGTTGTTCGTTGACACAGGTCGCAGGATTTAACAAAACGTTTTACATCTCTGTGTATGTCAGGCCAACGAAACTCTTGCAGGATACGATGGATCATTCTTTTGATGCCCTGGTGGCCCGCCATGATACTCTCATGTGCCACTCGGAGGATGGGTTCCCTCAGTTTCTCAGGAACGACTACTTGTTTAAACTTCCTGCCCGTGGCAAGGTGGTATTCCCGGTACAGGAGCTTGTTGGACTCAAAGAAGGAGTAACTCTGTCCTTTACCAGATGGAAAATCCTTTCCTAACTTCCGGAAGCAGCGGCGGAGGGTCGGGTCTCGCCGTTGCTCCTCAACCAACTCTTGCCTTGTGATGTCGGCGCAGATGATTTTAGGTACCGGTAAAGGTGTAACCTGGGCCCGATCCGTCTTGGCAACAGCCGACACTAAAACAATATTCGGGTAGCTTTGAGGCTGTTGTGGCCAGTGCTGCGCTGGTGGCATCTTCGGCTTTGTGCTTCCAATCAGGATCTGGCATGTGAGGTTCCCTCATACCTTGTATGTTCCCGAGCACGAGGTCGTAAATTGGCTGATCCATACAAGCAGCAGTAATCTCGCCCACAAAGTAGGGGGTTTGGACGTAGATGTTTGCCTCTGGAAGTTGCCTAACTGTTCCATCGAGGAGCAGTACCCGGGTGGTTTTTCCTGTCAGGTGGTTCTCGCTAACCAAGTCACGTCGGGCAATGACGGTGTTACTGCCAGTGTCCCGAAGAACGGTGACAGGATTTCCGAGTAGTCGACCTTCGACGACCGGCATTCCTTTCACTAGGAAGGCAGACTGTTGCTCAACGATGCCGCGAGGACACTTGTCGCTTGGGGACACTTCGTATTTGACATCGGCGAGTTCGGTGCGCTGCTGTGGCGCTTTCCGGGGCTCAGTGATAGCACAAGCAGCAACCTGCCCTTTTCCACTGGGCCGATTCCTGCGGTTTTCAATTTTATGACCGGAGCGACCACAGGTAGCGCATCGTGCGTGTTCTTTAGTGGAGTTACGGCAGTCTTGAGCACGGTGTCCTGTGCGGTTGTACAAAAAACATCTCGGTGGCGCTTTCTTTTGGGCGTCTGCCGCGACTTTAGTTGTATCGCGGCCGTCATCGGAGCCCTTCCCAAGGTACGACAGGTTTTGCGCTTCTAGGAAACGATCCGCCGCATCGGCTAAGTCGTTCAGCGTTTTGCACTCGCGTTCTTTCAAGAAAATCACGAGCTTAGGATGGCAGCAGCGGATGAATTGTTCCCCGATGATATGGTCACGGAGAGCCTCGAACGTTTTCTGAATGTTCGCCATCTCTATCCAATGGTCAAAATAACCGGTGAGTCTCACTGCAAGCTGTTTTCCTGTTTCACCGTCCTCCGCCCGCGTTTTCCTGAATTTTTCCCGATAGCCTTGGGCTGTAAACCGGAAACGCTGAAGCAACGCCTTCTGTCCTTTACCGTAGTCAAGAGAATCTTCTGCGGCCATTCGGCCAATAATGGTAAGCGCCTCTCCACTTAAGCACCTGCTTACTGCAAGAGCCCATTTGTCTTGCGGCCATTGCTGCCCTGTTGCTACGCGTTCAAATCGTTGCAAGTACGCGTGCAAGTCGTCGCGCTTCTCGTCAAACAGAGGAAGCAATTTCTGCGGGTTGATCGCATTCATGGTGGCAAGAGCTTCATTTCCCGCGGCGGGATTCGATGGGTTTGCACCGCCCTCTTGGAGTCGTATTCGTAAAGTCGTATTCGTAAAAGTAGCAGTTCTTTCTCCCATTCCACGGCTTCTTTTGCTCTTTCTGCAGCTTCCTTATCCCTTTCCGCGGCTTCTTTTGCTCTTTCTGCGGCTTCTTTTGCCCTTTCTGCAGCTTCCTTCTCCCTTTCAGCTGCTTCTCGGCAAGCTTCCCTCTCAGCGGCCCTTGCGGCACGCTGCTCAGCACGTTCGCTATCTACCCAAGCCCTAAGCTATTGACCCGAAAGCCCCAGCTGAGCTCCCGCAGCAATTAACTTCTCAATGTCCATGCTTTCTACCTAACCTTACAGGCGCGTTCGCGGCTTACCGACTCCTTTCAGCGGGTGTTAAGCATCCTGGCAGGCTCGCCACTTTTTGTCATGAATGGGCCTAGGACCAGCTAGAAAGTCACAAATCGGTAATACGTGCGCAAGTAGGGATAGCTTTATGCGTGGAAAATGAGAGCAGAAGGTAAGAGAGTAGCGGAAACACAGAGCGGAAACGGGACTACAGGAAAGAGCGTTAAATGCGGTAGCAGGCTAACAAAAACTGTTCGCTAAAGAGAGCAAGGGAGGAAACGTCCTACATGGTCAGGATGCGCAGCAGTCCAACGAGGTCTCCTCGCGAAGTGCGTGGGATCGGCCGATGCACCACGGCACGGCTTGCTCGCTGAGGAGTCTCACGTCACGTCGGGTCCGGACACGGGACAGCGGCCGGACGTCAGGGACCGTGCACTGTGGTTGACGGCTCAATGGCCCAGCGGCGGTTGTGAGCCGGTGTTTCCCCGAACCGCGCTCTCTGGCCCAGCGCGTCACCAGATCCAGGCACGGGCCAGCAGACAGACTTCGGTAACCGGACCAGCGGCCGACGGCTCTCCGGCGACAGCAGCGGTTGAGACCCTGGCTTCTAGCTCCAAGCCATCACAGGGCCACGCTCACTCGCCCAGCGTGTCAAATGCGTCCGCTCAGCCCTTCCCGATTTGATTCTTTGGCACGTTCCGCGCGCTCCTCGGCCCTCTTCTTTCTCCTTCACGGGCGCCTCATCACATACACACCCTTGAAGGTTTTCATGATAACCCGAGGGCAGGCCACCGTGAAATTCAGAAGATCCAGGGCCGCGTTTGGGTTAACTGCTTTTAACAGCAGTTTCAAACAGTGTCGCCAAATACGCCGATTTTGTTTACCTTGCCAACAACAAAAGCGTTCTACGCCACCTCTTGTCGGTCTCCTACAGCCTGTTCCGTGTCCAGCATGTCCTGCTGAAGTGGTCGGTAGCGACCTTTATAGCGACTGTTGTCAGTCATCGCTGGATAGACACAGCCGTAGACCACCTAACTTACTACACCAAAACAGCTCTGCTTCCTTCAACTAGAGCTACCGTAGTTGCTCCCTTCTTCTTAAACAACGTTCTGTTACGCCATGCATCGCCCTGCATTATTCGTAGCTACCGTGGAAAAATATTTCTCTTTCAAATGCTCCCCGCCTTACTTCGAGCCTCGAACAGCTGTCAAAAAAAGACGTCCTGCTATCACACACAAACGAACGGCCTTCAACAACGTTTTAGGGCACCCGTTCAGATATTCTATGTATATTCAACCTGCTTGTCGCAAGTGGGACGCAGTTTTACCTTCGGTTCCCTTGGCTTAATATTCCGCAGTTCAAAGAACAACACGGTACTCCCTATTCCTACTTGTACAAGGTTGTCCCCCTTCACCCGCCCTTGATGCCAGTTTCTTCGCTGCGCCTGTGTCGCTGAGCCAACAGCTCTCACACAATCTGTTGCTTGTACCAAGCACTACCGCCAACATGCACGCATGCGCACTGAAGCCAGTAAACAGTATCGCAAGCAGTGTTTTCACTCTCTACCCCAGTCTATTGAGTTGCGATCTGGTAAAGAAGTCTTCATATGAACGTGCGTACGTGTTCTGGGCCTCAGCGAAAAGTTCCTGGAGCACTTCCTTGTGCTCTACAAGGTACTTGAAGCGACGCCTGATACATTGACAATTGTATTAGGAGACATTACCGCAACAGTAGGTGCGAACAAATTACGAGAAACACCAGAGGTAAATTTTAGACTGGTCACTCCCAACAGTTGAGGAGACGCACTCGTTAGATTGGCAGGGAAAAAGAACCTGCAATTTATGAACACATTCTATTGCGGACGAAAGTGCACGTATTGTACACAGGACATCATCAGAAGACGACGAAAAATGAAATTAACTTCATCTTTTGTGACAATACACGTACCGCGGGGGACGTGAAGTTTCTAGGCAAGATTCTAGGCAATGCTGATAGGATGGTTTGGAGCATAGTGTGGCACAATCTTAAAAAGCAAAGAGTAAAACTCCTAAAAAGTAAGAACCTCCGTACCACGACAGTCACAGACAGGACGGTGGAGTGAAAATAACCCTTCAGAACAAATTCCCGCTTTTAGACGGTAATAACGAGGTCAGTAAACATTAGGTGTGACCACTGGCATAGTTCATCATAATGATGATGATGAGCGAGGCCACTGTTCACACCTAAATGACAACGTAACAATAGCAATCACACAGTAAGCAGCGGATATTTGAGAAGCAGCAGTTAAGAAACAACCTGGAAAAATAACTCAGCAATCAAGTAAGCTTACTCCGAAGAGTCATATCTTAAACGTGTCGCGTATGATGGATCAAACCGAATTAGCGGAGCTGTCAAAATTGATATAAAGAAATGTAAAAGAAATAGCATTCGTGCGTACAACTTGGTGTTCTCTGAGTACACTTTGGTAAAAGGAGGAAGCTTGAAGGCAACAAGGAGGAAGCTGGCTACTGGCAGAGACAGAATGTTGTACTTACAGTTGAACAGGGTACCATTACGCAAAATATGGACGAGATAATAGAAATATCAGAACGATTCCACCCAAGGCTGTATGCCAGCTACGTTGGACCAGGCGAAACTAGTGATCCTGCAAGCTCAGCTTGCAATGGGGAAAAGCGCACAAATGGAGAAAAGCACCCAATAGAAGTTTTTAGTGAGCGTAAAGATCTTATTATAGCGCGAAAAATGCCTAGCGTAACCCACACACGGATATCATTGAGGGTTTCGCGTCGCTTTCTAGAGGTGCGAGGTTCATGTCTAAGTGATGCTTGGGATTTGAACGGTGTGGATGCTTCATTGCTTGAAAATCTGCTATGATCTTTTTGCGCATCCTGTGTTCTTAACCGCAATTTGTTCGCACACCTTCTTAAGGATGCTGCGAAAATACTATATTTTTCTGACATAGTGCCCCTATCAAATGTTTTCTATTTTTTTCCATAAGTATTACACCGTAAAGCTGTGTGTACATAGTCAGGCACATTCCTCAGCTACCACAACATCTAACCATCAATATTGGAAATACCCGACAAGGTTCGTGAACAGCAATAAAATGTTTATTTCCCTGCCCCTTTCTGTGGATTGAAACATCTACTATTATATCGGAAAGTATTGCTTCTGTAGTTGGTTTTGTCCCGCTATAAAGAAAAGCAGTGTGCAGTATGTAATGGCACCAGTTTGACATTGCATGTGAGAGGCGCTCTTTTCGCGCTGCAAACAACTATTGGAAAAATTAGGGGGCTACGGTGAAAACAGCACACGCAAGTAACCAGAGTATCTGCCGCAGTAGTTGCCTGGGTAACGCACGTGTATTGCTCTCGTTCGTAGATGTGTTCAGGTAAATTTATCTGCGGAAGAATGATACATTGTCAGATTTTACTACACACAAAAGGAACCCCATTTTTAAGATGTTTTTAGTATGAGTATACTTGGTCAGACTACAAACCTGGAAGGTTAGGTTTCCTTTTTTTCTTCCAATATGCGTTAAGGAAGTAAAAGGTAATAAGCGCGAAGTGGTATTTTGGTGTTTGCCCAGATGGATATGTTTTAATCACGTCGTTGTTAGGCTGATCTAGAAAAAGAACGCAGCTAAACTTGTATGTAGTCAATTTCAGCACAATCCACAATCCGAAACAAGGCTTCTTGTCTTTAAGAAAGGTCAGTAAGAAGGTGTTTGCTTTAAGTGTATGGCCTACCCTGGTGGGTTTTAAGCCCGAAATAAGAACAGCTGGCTTCGGCAGAGTGAGTTAATCATGACCCAATGGATGATTGGGGATGCTTTCGTACAGTAAGAAAGCTTTCCTGGTCATCCACCTAACGCCAAGACCATGCACAGAAAAGCAGTGATAGATCTTTGCTGTTGATCAGAACACTGACGCCAACACTAGACAGAAATTAGTAGGGCTTCACGCGTGTGATTAACTACAGGGCGTGTGGGTTATTAATGCTGGATGACCCGAGATTGAGAAGTACATAAAGAGTGAAAGAAATCTGAGGGACATCAATCAGACCATAGACGTTAGCAGACCGCTTTTCGGAATGGAGTGGTAGGAATGGCCACGCAGCAACTGCCCAGTGCAGGAGTGGAAGTTGCATGTATGAAGTAAACAAGGAAGTGACGGCGAGAAGAATGCGGGCATGGACCACAAGGAGGGAAACAAAAGAGGTCAGCGAAATCTAGGCATTTGCAATGTTAGGAAAATTGCTATAAACGTGGTGGGCGAGGTTCGGAAGCCAGGCGGCAGAAGAAGACTGGTTGATGCAGGAGAGACAAGCGGATACTGCATAAATAAATAACCTTCCCAGGGATTATTCTGAAAGACGCGTTACGGCATTCAGCTTTCGAAGAAGTTTTGTGCGTGGGCCGGCACTTAAGATTGCTTTCTTCGCTCTCCATTGTGAAGGCCGTTTTTTGGCCCAGCAGTCCGTTTCCAAACCCTTAGGTTCTAGTGAAAGGAGGCATAAGTCATCTGAGAGAGCCTTGGCTCTCTATTAATGACAAAAAATGATCGATGCCTTAAAATTTTCTATGTGTACGAGCTTTTACAAGACAGCGGTAAATTGTGTTAAGCAACAAAACTCGCTGAAACAAAACTGCCCATGTGGAAGGGCCACGACTTCATTGCTTCATTCGAGAACTGTAAATCATACGGTAGGATGAAGGAAAGATTGGGTTAAGGAATGCTTGTGAAACTCAAAACAATGGTTATAGAACTCAGTATCAGAAGTGATGTTGGATTAATCAACAAGTTGGTGGGTAACAAAAAGGCACTCGCAGTTCATCTTTGCAGGGACAAAAATGAAAGAGCAGCCACTGAGGCTTTTCTCTGATGCGTTAGAAATGATACCACTGCGTACTGACGCAGGGGTGTTTTTAGATTCCAGAAAAATTGAAGAAGAGTGTAGCTACGCAGTTGGGCGTCCGGTAATAGAATATTTTGGCCTTCTATGTTTTACTTCGTGCTGGCCATTCCACAAACATCCCAATGCCGTTTAATCACAATTTAATGTTATAAAACCCTGTTTCTTTCTACACACCAACGAGACTAAAAGCTGACGTGCCAAAAAATATTTACCACTCAAAATACACAAGAAGCAGTGGCCGTAGGAGATACCTTAAGTGAAAATATTATGGTGCGTGCCCGATTAAACCGAGTTTCACACGCAAGAGCTGCCCCCGCCCCCTCACTGCGAAGAAAATCAAAATATTGCCAGGTGACTGTGAAAGCGAGCAAATATTTGAAAAAGCAAAATAGAATCCCGTTTAGCGCTTTGCCGTAACGGAAGGTTGCAACTTTTCTGAAGAAAACTATAATATAATAAAAAGGGATCAATATACCATCGGGACTCAGGGAAGTATATCCATCTAATTAGATATAGTTTATCACCGGACGCACGAAGAAGTAGATGACGCTGACCGAAAAGGATAGCTGTTCACTGGGTTTGACTCCAGAACGTCTCAGTAAACACTGCTTTCCACGCCAAGAAATCTGAACACTGCGCATCAGACGATTTCTATTGTTATTTCCTGCAGCTACATGAGGCTACTAAGGACGGCAATTTGTTATGTCAGAAAAAGCGTTGCCTACTATGCTGTAAAATGCATATTTGAAGAGTGAAATCGTGTAAATACGCCGTTGTCGTAATTAGGGTAGCTTTTTATTGAAGGAAGTATTGTACGAAAGCTATACCACTACACTTACGTCACTTTTCTCGTGGCATTCGGTACTACTTAAACCATTTTTTGCGCGGATGTGAACACAGAAACTATAGCCAGAGTTTCGCCAGCCATCCTTTCAGTGATATATGTGTCACAGAATCGCCGAGCGTAGAGACTGCCGCGCGTGAACAAGTTTTGGCCTCGCCGATGCACAAAAATACCTTATTGAATACAACTCCGCGCAAAACTAAATTATTTATACCCCATACTTAACGAGGCGGGAAGCACCATCCGGCAGAGATTGTATCACTAGTGATAGCCATTTTCATCATGACGCCCGAACTAACCCTAAATAATTAGCAAAATTGTTGTTCTTACAACAACGTGACTCCTTTATTCTGTTTGTACTGTAAATGTTGTAACCGCTTCCTTCTGGAATGCTTTCGGCCTCAGAGGGTGAATAAATAGACAAAAAACTCGTCTCCAGCTAAGGAATTCAGTAATTCAGTGTACTTGCCGGCAGCAATAGAATGAACTTCAAAATAATTAAAACGGGTATGAACACAACAAAGCCGTGTTTCGAGAAACGTTGCCACTGAATGACACACCCTGCGGAGTGCACGTGAAATGACTGCAAGAGGGCTACAACACGGGGGCAATCGATGCGTTGTTATTTTGCTAAATTTCCACGGTTTACCAACACGTGTGGATGGAATGTGTACTTTTCCAATCATACATACCTAATGCATGGTCAGCCTAGTAAACACTTATGACTTCAACTACTCTTGAAAGCCGAATTGAGATTTTCGAAGGCCAAGGTTAAACGGGAAGTGGTTACTAAAGTCTTCTGATTAGCGTCGGATACTTCGGGAGTTAAGCCCGGCCAATTCGTCGGTATATTTTCTGTGGCCGTGTTTTTCTTAGATCACGACTACACTTCAGTGTCTATGTTTTTCTACTTAAGCTTGTTCTAAAAAGGAAAACTTAACACCTGAGTGCGAATTACGTTGCGAAATTTGCTATTCTTTTTTCATTGTAAATCCAGCAGTTTAAATCTCCTTCTCCGTAATATGCTATAAATAACATACAAATATTAGGATTGTAGGTGTCAAGGTGAAGAGTACTTTGGTGTCAATACTTACGTGACTCTCGAGATTAAAATGGGTGAACTTGAGGCTGATGAACTTTCCAGAAGGAGCGACGATGTCGTAGATGCAGCTCTTATTGGGTGGGTACTTTGCAGGGTACCCCGGGCTTGTGATGGTTCCTTTTGCCGCCCTAAATACGCCGCCACAAGGTTCTGTAGCAACACACGTACACGACATATTGAGAAAGTTGACACCGAATATGAACAGCCGTGTTTAACGGAATAAACAATTCTCATAGGCTTAAAATGGTCCAATGAAGCCCTTCTATCGCTTGACTACTTTCTGGCTTGTTCGCATCGCATTCGACTTTTTTTTATTATAAGCTCTAACCGTTCTGTTTTTGCGATCACGTTATTTGAACGGCCCCTGTCTTCTCTGTCCTGTCGATACGCTCGTCGTGGCTCACAACTCCGACCACGACGAACACACTTCACCTGTCCTGCTGCAGTCACTGCGCAGCCAGATTCTGGGCGGAGTGAAGCCGCTAAGCTCGTCGTGGCTCACAACTCCGACCACGACGAACACACTTCACCTGTCCTGCTGCAGTCACTGCGCAGCCGGATTCTGGACGGAGTGAAGCCGCTAAGCACGACGAATACATCCCGAATTCTCAACTCTCATAACAACACGACTAAATACAATCTGAAGAGCACGTTGGCAAAGCATCAATGTCTAGCGCGTGGTCACAAATGGTGCAAGAGCGTCCTTGCACCTACGACCAGCAAGCTCTTACAAAGACCAACGCACCGGAAGCACGCGCCAAGGTGTATAACGGCTCAATGTCGCCTCCGGTGGCGCGTGCATAGGAAGCGACACCGACATCACCATTAACACCATAAGGACCTAATGCGAAAACAAGCTTCATCGCTGGCGCTCCTGGGGCGCATTCCCACGAGTCATCAGCACCGTCTTGCCCATCGCTTTTGGCCCGCGCACTGTCGACAGCGACTCGTCATCCCTGATTACCCAACCCCTTTCACGACAACACCGTGGTAAAATGTTCTGCTTACGACATTTTTCACATGCCGCCAAAGGCAAATGCAGCGTCACGTCCACCAGACACTGCTGACCCGTCTACGTATTTCGTCTAACTTCAAAGGTTATAAGATAAGTCACTTGGCGAAGCCCGTCGGCGAAGACACCATGACTGTCAATGGCAAGGCTGTTTCCACCGTTTCGATGAACACGGACCTGGCTGATTTTCTTGCACGACGCACGTTTTCGTCGGCGATGCAAACAGATCACACTGCATGACGTAGGAGCCCAATGCTTGCGCCCAATCTCCGTCAGGTGTCTGGGATCAAGTTTCGGACCCGACAATGCACTCGAGCTCTGCGAGATGTCTCCTGTGCCTCTCGGTGCGGCTGTCCGAATTCGCATCACAAATCACAAAACAAACGTTGGTGATTGCGGCTGCTGCGCCACTCCCAGGCAAGGCCACCGGAGGTCTATCTACGCTCAGAATGCCCTGGACGGACTGCTCTGTACTGCTCCCATATTTCGCCCACGATTAGATTTGATCCGTATCAGAACATTTAAAGTGGATATACCTAGTCAATTGCCTGTACAATGCTGTAACTTTCCACTTCTGTTTTTGTCTTAGCGCGCTATGCACTACAGGGGGAGGGGGGAGCCGTGTTGTGGCGCCACTATCATCTTCATCCACATCCAATCACAATACCGTAAAACCCCGCGTATAATACGAGGTTTTTTCCAACTTTTACTATGTAAAATTTGTGCCTCGTATTATATGCGGATCCCAAAGTTTTCAGCCGAAAATTTGCACTTTCGGTTTCGGTTTCAGCGGACGGTGGGCCTACTTGCGGTGGCGTTAGCTGGCTGCTGCTTCTCTCAGCCGGCGCCATTTTGATTGTTTTGACCACGCGAAGGATCGGCACGTTCACCACAAGTATATCACGATGTCGGGTGCACGAAGGCAGTATTCAGCGGCAATTAAAAGAAAAACTATTTTATGTGACGAGACCATCAGGAATTGTGCCGCAGGGTGGCAGTTCGGCGTCACCGAAGGCAGCATTCGCGGGTGGAGAAAGCAACTGGTGCTTGACTGGATAAAGTCTGTGTGGTGTCGGCGGCCTGGAGCACTGTTGGGGTGCTCGTGTTGGACGCCTTTCGCTGCCACCTGGCCGATTCCGTGAAGAAGTTGTTGCGCGAACCCCGCATCGAAGTCATTGTCATTCCAGGAGGAATGACATCCCAGCTGCAACCGCTAGACGTTTTCATCAACAAGCCTTTCAAAGACTGCATCAGGTCCTGCTACCAAGAGTGGATGAGGTCAGGAGACCCGTAAGTGACAGCTACCGGATGGCTGACGCGGGCTTCTCCAGCGGTGCTTTGTGGCTGGATCGCGGATGCGTGGGCCAGCATCCCAAAGGAGCTCGTCAGTCGCTCTTTTAAGAAATGCGGCATCTCGGACGCCCTTGATGGCACTGAAAACCACTTTCTGTGGGAAGACATTTCCAACAAGGCGACTTCAGGAGACAGACAGCGGCAGCGAACCTGACGATGACTGAACGGACGTCGGGAGACAGTCCCAGCAAAAACTGACGATGACTGAAGGGTAACTGCAGTGCAAATAAATGTTTTCTGTGCTTTTTACCTCGTATTATATGCGGATGAAAACTTTTTTTCTGAATTTGCTGTCCCCGAATTACACCTCGTATTATACGCGGGTCCGTATTATACGCGGGTTTTTACGGTAATCATCACCCAGGTTTGCCCGGCAGCGTCCGGTTTGCCACGCACCAAGAGGAACGAACGCGACTACACGCCTGTGTGGTCGCTTGTTTTCGGCGCTCCCACCTATGGGCGGGCCTGAGCATCCAGAAAAATTTTGGAAGCCGCATCCGCTAAAACCAAGCCTGCATCCTACACCTTCAAACAAAAGTTCGCAATGTATACTTCGGAAAAGCGGAGGATTTTAAAATGACCCACCGCTTTTCTGCAACAAGGCAACGGGCTATGGCACAGCCAACAAAAACACAGACGTTTTTTGCACATGATTGATCCGGAGTTAAAATGAAGACTTCTAAGACAGCTGTCTCGCAGCCTGAAAACTTGATTTTCTCTACCACGGCGGAATTAAGCCTACATCAACTGCTCCATGTTTCTCCTTGGACTAGCAAGAAATCCCTACTCTGACCATTGCACGTCTTTAGAAACCGTTGAACATACTTTATTAGAACATGCCGCCTACATGACACCAAGATTGAGCTTCTTTCGGGAATTTAAGCACATATTGCTAGGACCTGTTGACGTAAAATTTATTATTGGAGAATGAATGTGCCTTTCGAAACAGCGCCAGGCTGCCAAAAGTTGGTTCTATTTGGATGCGTTGGCGACATATCTCAAATTGTGAAATGCGTGACGCAAGGTAAATCTGTAGACCACTAGAGTACGCCTAGCCCCAGCTGATTTTCCCTTCATGCGTACACCTTTTAAAGTCCTTTTTTTTCACGCCTCAACCTGAGCACAGACGCTAGTAGACGATATTAAATTCCAGAAAAACTGAATGTTTTCATAGATGAGTCTTCTCTTTCTCTCTCTTTGTCCAGGCTAGCGCTTATGTCGCGGAACGTAATTGGCAGATCGCCGAATGGGGAATGGAGAATATGGTGAGACTCTTTTAGTCACGGATGCAAATTTCCTAAAATAACCTTTTGAGAGGTTTACGACGAAGAAACACCGGTCGGTCTATTCTTGGTAGTTCGCTTAAAGCCTCTGATGAAGTTCCCATGGTCTTTTAAACTAGTAGAGGCCGGGGTACACAAATTGCCCGCAAACTATTCCTGGAAATACTGCAACGCTCATTTCTGCAAACTTGTTGCCTTGTGGGGTGATTTCAAGCAAGAAATTGTGGCATCACTGAGTTTATCACCTAATTATGATCCTAAATTGCTAAATTCTAGAAATATGTACTAGCGCAGAAATAAAAATAAATCCTGTATAAAACAACCGAGAAAAACGTCCATCGCCAGACTTTTTCGGTTCTTTGCGTATTCTGTCACCCGCAATGTCTTTTTGGCCACTAAGCTTTGCTCTTGTGCTTTTCTGTAGTCGTGTTCGTTAACCATAGTGTGCAATTTAAATATGCGGGTTTTACATTGGTGCTCATATTTTGGTTTTCTTAGAGTGTAAAATTTTTGGTGTAGTTTAGCAGCTTTGCAATTGCGGTACCTCATTCGAGGCAATGTATCCTTATTCATCTTCCTACGCCTACTTAGGATAGCATTAAAAAAATCAAGAACGTGTGTTGTCACAAAACTCACGCACTATAAAAACCTCCACACATTCTGAAAGTATTTAAAACTTAAAAGTAGTCGGTGAATTTTCTTTCGAACAGACCTACCAAACCGAGACCTGGTAGTGTTTTCACATAAGGAACGTTCAAGGAAGAGCGTTAAATAAAGAAGGACTCATACACGTTTCAATTAATTATGTAGACTATAGTATATTTATGTGTTTTATATATTCTAGTCCATTTTACCTTTTCCATTGTTTAGAGGTATGCCTCTATGTGAATGAGTTGGCCTTTTCGTGTCACTAATTTTATGATTCCTTAGTTTGAAAATTACTGCCTTCCACTGTATTTCCCTCCCATAACTGTTTTGTTAGGCGCGCCTCCGCTGTAATTTTTTGTCGAAGGGTACTTTTCCCAGTGTCAGCGTTTTTGGCAAATTGACTAACCATATAGTTTAAAGGCTTTACGTCAGACCACCTGGTTTCAACTTAGCCTAACAAGTATCATAAACTTCAAACACAAATGCGAGAACTTCAAGAAAGCCCTTTCAAGGAGTGCGCATGCACTCAAACATGCGGAATTGAAGTATGTGTCTACGTTTTGTAGTAGAAATAAACAGTAATATTGTTGGTGTTGCGGAATGATTACTACCATTTTTTTTTGTTCTGTATGCTCTGCAGGATTCAGTTATTGGTGAGTCGTAGTTTCAGGGAATTAGAACCGAACACTTCTCTCTTGCTACATTAGAGCTTACACGGTATAATATGGCTGCTAAAATAAGTCTTCACTGACAATACGTGAGCACGTTACACCGGCGAAGTCATGAGATACTATACAGTAAGATAATGTTTTGCGTTATTTCGCGAAAGCCAAAACGTCCCATAAATCACCGTCTTAAATTCTACTTCAATGGCCTTTCAAGAGGTCCCTCAGAACACCTGAATTTCGCCCTCCAGTAAGGCGTTCATTCTTTAAAGAGGGGTATCTTCGCCGCTATATCGTGGACCCCAACCGCTCACGGCTGCCGAGGTGGCGGGCGCAAAGTACGCAGATTGCGTACTTCATAGGTGCACTGTACGCAGTGCCGACTTGAGTTACCTGGCTCGCTGCTGAGATTATCGCGCTCGCGGTGATGCGTGCACGTTCTGCGTGGTGGGCTTTGTACAAACTGTGATTATCGTCACTTGAACGAAGCAGAAAATTCAAAGGTTATGGCAAATACAACTACGCACGTGAGAGATTTTGCCACCGATTCGGAAACGTTCGGTATTCCCAAAGCTTAGCCTGAGGTTGTAGCCGGCACCTTTATCTCACTACATGTAAACGCCCGGGTACCTCCTAAACTGATCAAAACACAAATGTTTATTTTAGGCCTAAGGTATATCATACCATTAAAAGCGCTCCACAAGTATTCTCAGCAGTTATTTTTCACCGTCTCTGCTTAGCTTAGGGCAAGACAGAAACTTAAACACAGCCGAACGACTTCACAAGCGTCGTCAAACTTTTAGATGAAACTGCTGCAACTGGGTAACTACGGGAAAACCAACGCGTGTGGTTAGTCCTAATGAAAAAAACAATAAAATGGAGGGGAGTACACTTTCGAGGTATGGGTTTTCAAAGTTGCTTGACGATGTCGTGGTTGCGATATTCCGCTTACAAGCAAGTGCAACCTAGTAACATTATGTTATAACTTGAACTCTCTGGTGCTTGGGTTCAAACAGTACCACAATAATTCATAATCAACTACTAAAGCGAGCCTATTGTTATGCGTAGGGGTAGTGTCCGGGCTTTTCGAGCTTACGTTGTGGGGTCGAGCCCCTGAACTACTTTTGTTCTGTTCGGGAGTTTTTATTCTAAAAATAACTCAATGGGTTACTTTTAAGCATTCTTTTTAATACTAGGGCTTGGTAACTTTTAAGCATTGGGAAAGAAGCACGTCACGATGTTAGACAAAAGTTCGAAATCGCACTTCAGTGCGATGCCGAAAAACACAATGTCGCCCCTCTGTTACCCGTAACCGTTGAACCATATAAGGAAATAGAATCTCGGCTCACGTCTGCCTACGCATATGCCTCATCGTCAGTGATGCTTAACCGTTATCCTTGGACCTTCATTGTAAACAGACATCATTCACATCTGCTAATACTGAGTAGCTCTGCAATATAATGCAAGTTTGCTTAACCATTTTATTTCTACAAATTCCGGGCGCTGAATTTTTGTTATAACGCATTTATTCGTTTGAGCACAAAATAAAACCTCGAATCGACATTCACGATTCATAGGACAATGTTTGGCGTTCTTTCTACTAATAAACTCGATCTTTCGTCCTTGTCATGCGATATCCACTAGTTTTCTTGGCAGTACATGAACAGTCGTCTGCTAACAAACAGTAACAAATTTTAAAGCACTCCGGATTCCATTGCTACCCGTAACAAAGCTTGAATGACGCAAAAACGTTTCGGTTACCAACCACCCAGTCCTTAATTTTCTTAACACCACACACTTGCAATCAAAGCATTTATGCTTTTGAGTTATGTGAAAATGAGAAGTCAGACAGAACTTGCCCCGCTTTACTCTGAAGAAGCGGCGTTGTTGAATTTCAGTCGTTGTTCCTGGGGTTTGGTCTTCTTCACGTAGATGACGTACTTCATTTCCTCCTTCAGAGCGTCCCACTAGAGGGCAATACCGGTAAGTTGGGGGAAGGAAAAAAAGAAATTAAAAGTCAGGAACATAGCTATTTTAGAGTATTCAACAGAGGTATAAGACGTCTATTTTTTCGTATTTTGTTTCAAGTGTTACCACTCCAAAAGAAGAAATACCGACCATCTTTTCGCGATAGCAAAAGGTTTCTTTTCAAAACAAAGATATCCTAGAAGGCAGCTGCGATTTTACCGATCCAGATTTCACCGCTTGGAGCTCTTTTCTTTATTGCGAACTACTGTGCCAAAATTAGGGTACACGTAACCACGCTATTAAAAACATCATCCTTGAAACACACTCCCGTCTTTTAGCTACGTGTGAACCAAACTTTGATGTTTTACTTCGCACTCAGCCTCATAAAATTCGTTATAGAAGAAAGCGCGTGTACAAAAGAATTCTACTGCGTAACTTCAACGTTTTAAGCGTTCTGATGGAGGCGAAAAGGAGAGACTTTAAAGATCCTCAGGTGGTCAAAAGTAATCCGGAGCCCTCCGCTACCGCGCGCTTGATCGCCTGCGTTGCGTCGGTGCGTTAATCCCAACAAGCAGTGTGTGTGTGCGTGTGTGTGTGTGTTTGTGTGCGTCCGTGTGTGTGTTCGTGTGTGTGGGTGTTTGTGTGTGAATGTGTGGGTATGCGTGCGCGTGTGTGTGCGTGTGTGTGCGTTTGCGTGCGCGCGCGCGTGTGTATGTGTGCTTGCGTGGGTGTGCATGTGAGTGTGTGTATGTGTGTTTGTGTGTGCGTGCGCGTGTGTGTGCGTGTGTGTGCTTCTGTGCATGTGTGTGTGTGTTTTAATGTGTGTGTGCGTTCGTGTGTGCACGTGTGTGTGTGTGTTTTAATGTGTGTGTGCGTTCGTGTGTGCACGTGTGTGTGCGTGTGTGTGTTTGTGTGCGTGTATGTGCGCTCGTGTCTGCATCCCTGTATGTGTGCGTGTTTATGTGTGCGCGTGCGTGTGTGTGTGCGGGTGTGCGCGTGTGTGGTGTTCGTGTGCATGTGGGTTCTGGTGTATGCGTGTGTGTGCGTGAGTCTGTGCATGTGTGTCTGCGTGTGCGTGTGTGTGTGTGCACGTATGCGTGCGTGTGTGTGTGTGGGCGCGTGTGTGTGCGTCTGTGGCCGTGTTTGTGTGTGTGCGTGTGTGTGTTTATGTGTGAGTGTGTGTGTGAGTGCGTGTGTGTGTGTTCATGTTTGCGTGTATGTGTTCGCGTGTGTTTGTGCGTGTGTATGTAGGCGTGCGTGCGTGTGTATGTGTGCGTGTGCGTGCGTGTGTGTATGAGCGTGTGCGTGTGTGTATGCGGGTGTGTGTGCATGCATGTATGTGAGGGTGTGTGCGCGCGTGCCTGTGTGTGTGTGTGTGCGCGTTTGCGTGTTTGTGAGCGTGTGTGCGTGTTTGCGTGCGTGCCTGTCCGTGAGTGGGTGTTTATGCGATGAAAATGTTCCGGGAATTGGTTTCAAAAATAAATGAGAGGCAGGGCTGCCGTGTGAAGACGATTGTAGAACTAACGTTTTGACCGAGGTCCGCTATTCGTCAGAGTGAACGTTGCTACTTGAGTGCGGATGATATAGAGGCATAAAATGAGAAATACCTACCCTTAATGCCTTGGCAGATACAAATTCAAACCGAAACCAAACAATAAGTCTGCACGAAGTAGACGCGTGGTGCTTTTACATATGTGAGTTAATAAGAATCTTTCAGATACAGTACCAGGTGTATCCGGTAATAATGAAATCAAGGCAGATCAACAAGGGCAATTGCTGGACGATATGATAATGGCCGGTCACGGCGGCTGTGTGCTTTATAGGCATACCCAAAAGAAGCGATGTATAAAAAACTAATACTTCGTTGCTCGAAGCGTTGCATATCGGTTTTCTACGCACAATTAAGCGTAATTAGTAATGCCTTACTAGAATTAGTTGCTGTGCTCCTGCGGTTCAAAAAATGTTTATGCAAGGAGGCGTGCGTGTCATGCAAAGAAACCTGTCAACTTTCGTACACTTATGTGATTGCCGCGTTTAACCGTGTTGAATTTATGGATAAAAAATACACACGTACTGCACCCTTCTAATGGGGAAAGAAACATGATTTTGGTATAGTGGCCCTTATATTTTCGGAAGAGTGATGAGGAAGATTTACATGCCTGGAAAAAGGAAGACCAGGAGAGGAACGTGGGTGCGCCCTGAGGTTGTTAAAGGAGATACTGAAAGATCTTTCTGTTTGGCCAATGTACTTTTGCACACAGACTGAACATTCTATGAGGTATACGACATTCGACGAGAGCAGTCAAAGTCGCCTCTAATTTTTATGAAAAAGTCAGAAGCTGTGCTGCTTACTGTATTGAGTGATTGAAAATTTTGGGAGCACATTTGTGTGACGCCGTAGGAGTCACTAGGGAGCGATTTCTGGAAATTCTAATCCTATCCGACGGTGGGGGAAGGAGTAATTGTATTTTCCATGTTTAATGATTATCTCGTTTACCCGTACACATTTTTAGTGATATGTGTGGCCTTATTGTTTTTCTAAACAATTGTTTTGGGTTTCGCCCTAAGCAACACTATTTTGGCGCTTCTGCATTTTGGAGCACAATGGGTGCTCTAAAAGATTGTTGAATAAATGCTTCAATAATTGTTTTATCCAGTTTTTTGTCGCTAAAAAATTTGCTTTGGCCGGAGACGCTGGTAAAAGGATAAGTATTTTTTTAAATGACACGCCTGATGTGCCACAAAGACCGTAAAGAAGATGTCAACTCCTTCCAAAACTGCTTGTTCAGACCGCCTCAAATTTTGTGAGCACATCTTGGATAAAGTGCATGAGCTCAATATTGCTGAAAATTATAACAATAGCGCCCATGAGAGAGTAAAAAGTGCCTAAATACTTTTAGATAGATATTTTTTTTGTCGCATGGCAGTTCAGATATTGAACATTGAACTGGTTTTTGTTTATATGGGTAACTTATGGAAGTATCGAAACACTTTTCAACAATGTTTCGCCATGACACCCACCTAAAGCAACCGTCAGGATTTCGGAGAAAACGGTGGGCTTTTACAGACTTTTCAATAACTATGAAACGCGTTAATATATTCCATTGCTTTTCGCCTAACGCTGCTTCCGATACAGTTGTCCAAAAACAATTTTCAGGAATTTGTTCTAACCCGCGTATAAAGAGGCTAGCGCGATTGTTAACACACTGCCCCTGGTCGTGGATTTCAGTTGAATTTTCCTGCGTTCGCACAGCACTAGCCACCTGTTCATACTCCCTAAAACCACGCGACTCCCATACGATCCGATACTATCTATACCAATAAAGGGAAGTGCTCTACTGACTGACTGACTCACAGAATCATCAACGCCCAGCCAAAACTGCTACACTTAGAGACTTTAAATTTGGGATGCAGAATTGTGTTATGATGTAGGGGTTGACTAAAGAGAGATTATTCAAAAATGCTCTCTTAGGCAAAGAAAGGGAAATTGTGTTTTCATACCTTCGTCATTCTCTCGCTCACCCGTTCGCAAATCCGAGTGCTTTTTGCTGATAAGTGCAGCTCTTACGAATATCTAAATTAGGTATAGGGTTTTTCATTACCAACACTTTGGGTCGATCCTTCACTTCGGAAAAAAATCGGTGTTTTGAAAGGTTCTATAATAAATGTCTTATTGAGTAATTTTGAATTGCGTTTTGCTGATAAATGTCACTAATACAAATAAAGAAAATTTTTAAGAATAGTCCCAGTGGCGCCGGTAAAAAGACGACAACAATAATTTTTTTAAACAACACGCCTGACCAGCAGAGAAGGCTTAACTGGTGATATCAACACCCAGCAAATTGCTCATTCAAAAAGCTTCAATTTTGTGAGCACATTGTGATTATACTGCAGGAGCTAACGTACGTAAAATTTCCAAAAAGACACCCCAGAGACAGTGATGAGCGCCTAAATAGTTTTTATAATGTATATTTTTATCGCTGACCACTTTAGATATTGAACTGGTTTTTGTTGATATAGGTAATTAGAGAGGTGTCTAAACACTGTTTTAAAAATCGTTTTCATAACACCCACTTAAGAGGTAAAATGAAGATTTTCGAGAAATTACGTGGTTTAAAAATTACTAAATAGGTAAGCAGCCCTTTGGTAGGTCTAATTAGTTTAGCTTGCGAATGCTACCCGTACAGTTGTCCAAAAACTGTTTTGCAGGATTTTGTCCTAATCTGCGTGTAAAGACGCGAGTGGGATTTTCAACCTACACCTTCTAGACGGGGAATTCAATTTTCCCGCGTTCGCATAGCTGTCGCCATCTGTTGGCAGTTTTTGCAACTACGCGCCTCTCCTTAGCAGCCCAAGTTATCTCTCATAAACGTGTGACTGATGAGTGCCCTTCATACCTAGTTAGATAACACTTGCCAATGGGAAGTAGTCGTTTCAGCACCCGTTTTAAATTCAAATTGGCGTCGTTGTACAATTCTTTCGGAAGAGTTCAAATACTATACTTATTCAAGCCCTTTCCCATTTCTTTAGGCCTCTGTTAGGAAACCATGTACTAATATTCCGCGGGAGTTCCTAATTGTGTACAACTTCACAGAGAACCACCTAACTACGACAAAAAATACCTGAACAGGTGTTTTTTTTTCATAAGGGGCACCAGTATAGGGCCCACTCGGGCATTGCCGGGTACTACCGCTAATATATCATAAAACTGTGAATGATGAGTACCCATCCCACCTACTGAGATAAAACTTCTCATGGGTAGGTACTCGCTTGAGCGTACCATCTTGGTACAATTTGTATCGGGAGAGTTGAATTAAAACACCCGAGTTCTACCCTTTCCCCAATATCTTACGTCTCCGGTAGGAGCACAAGTATTGAGAGTTCCTAATTCTGATAACGTCACGTCAAACTACCTAATTATGACGAGAGATTACTCAACAGGTGATACGAGCATTAGTATAATTGGTACCGTGGCCCAACCGGACATCGGGTACTACCGCAAATAAATGTTTAAAAGTCGGCAAAAATTGCCCGGTTTCCGTATTCGGAACAATGTTTTTTTCTTGTGGAACCGGCCGATGTTCTTAGTCTCGTGTATTTACCACTGTATCACAAAAACGCATGGTCGTGTCAATCTGCGCCATTACGCCATTTCAAGCAGCCAAAAAAGCACTTGCAACGCGGACTGCAACACTGACATGTGTTCTAACCAAAATCTTTGAAACAACTCCAGTTTGCTATTTTAATGCAGTTTGTCTTCAACCGCAAGTAAAATGCACTCGTTTTGACGCACTCTACTGCTAGCCTTTTAATAAATAATAACTGCAGCCGGTATAAAAGTAATACAAATGAAGATCGGAATTTCATATAACATGGTTTCTCAGAAATTTTCTGGACATTTTTTTTCATTTTCTGCCCGAAAGCGGTTTCATTTGTGGCAATATAAAACCTATACTAACACGTTAATAAACAATGCTGATATATTTTTGTAATGATAAGGACAGCCATGCGTTAGCACGACGTTTCATTATTTGTTATTCTGAAGCCCAGCCTGGGCACGCACGGGGTAATGGTGTACAATTTAACGAAAATTTCTAACACTTGTGCTAATTTTTTTGATAAAATCGTGTTCTTTCGGTTAAATTTCTCTTATTGCTGAGATGTGTCAAACTGAACATTGCATTCTTTTGGTTTTCAAAGAAAAGTAATATTTTAAGGCGGCACACACCAAGCTCCCGTTAGTGGAGGAACTATAGCATTGTGAAAGTCTACAATCGGTTTAATTAGTCCTGCTAACAGCTGCTTTGTATATTCCAAAGATGATTTTATCGAACTTATGGTTCAAGTTTTATGCACATCTGCATAGGTCATTTAACAGGCAATTCCTAATATTGATGGCAGTGCAACGAGCTCACAGTGTTAAATGGTACCTAAAGCAATTTGGTCGATGAACCTCGCAATTGTGTATTTTGGTTTTATTTAGCAAACATTGAGATACTTGTAGGAATAAGTGTAATTGGGTGGTAATGGTCCATCCTAATAGTGGCTAAAACACATATTTTTACGAAATTGGCGTAATTTCTCTATACGGTATTAAATAAATAAGGTAGTTAACGTTTCTTGCACATACCTTGTGCTCGCAATTTATTTATTTATTTTTTATTTATTTATTAGCAATACCCTCAGGGCCAAAAGGCATTACAGAGGGGAGTGGTTGCAAAACAAAGGACAAAAACCTTACAAAATGCAGCTGTGAATCTTACATTGAGCAGAAATTCCTAATTATACAGTTTTAGCTAACAGGCTTTATAGCAAACAAAGGCGCGGGAATTATGAAAATTAGACCAAGAAAGGAAAAACGACAATAAATTAAATACTGTACAGGAACAACACAACATCAGGTAATACCATACATTGATGACCTAAATTACGCATAATTAGCTAACGCACTTTTGAAATGAAGGTGATTTTCAATGATTGCCCCTGATGCGGGAAGGCGGTGCCAGTCCTCAGAGGTGCGTGGTATGAAAGACTGAGAGAAAGTGCGAGTCTTGCAAAGGGGCAACCCCACTTTATGGGAATAATCCAGACGAGGTGAAATATAACTAGGAGCCAAGATAAGACCGTCCCGTAGCGATGGGTGATGAAATAGCTTGTGAAACAAGCGGAGACGGAACATTTTACGACGGGATGAAAGTGAAGGCAGGTTAAGGCTGGGTTTCATGGCTGTTATGCTTGCTGTCCGGTTGTAATTGCAAAGTATAAAACGAGTTGAGTTGTTCTGTACCATTTCAAGAGAGTGTATTAGGTTAGCTTGACTAGGATCCCATACTGCAGCAGGATATTCAAGTTTAGATCGTATTAATGTAGTGTAAAGGAGAAGTTTCAAGGAAGAAGGGACCGTTGAAAACTGGCGGCGGAGATAACCTAACATTCTGTTAGCATTTTTAATTACGTAATTACAGTGAACAGTCCAGGTCAGGTCGGTTGATATATGCACCCCAAGGTATTTATAGTTTGTCACGGATTGGGGAGGAGTGTTATCAAGGTAATAGGTTTCAAGTTCATGGTTTGCTCTCGAAACGCGTAAAAATTTACATTTCTTACTATTTAATTCCATGAGCCATGTTTTACACCAAAGAGAAATGTAGTTAAGATCATGTTGGAGAGAGGTTGTATCACCATCACAAGTTTTCTCCCGGAAGATTACGCAGTCATCCGCGAACAAATGAATATTAGAGGTCATGCAGGAAGGTAAATCATTAATGTATATAAGGAAGAGCAGTGGACCTAGTACAGAGCCTTGTGGTACGCCAGAATGAACGGCACTTGGCTCAGAGCTTCCATTATTAACTGAAACAAATTGAGAGCGATTTTTTAGAAAGCATTCGAGCCATGTTAGAAGCCTGGGACCTATATTAGGTTCATTTAGTTTGTGCAACAGTAAGTTGTGACTTTTCGTGATACCACTGCAAGAAATAACTCTTGGTTGTGTGAACGCATACCACGCAACCGAAACTACGACGCCTTTTGCATCTTACATAAGCTATCTCGAATATATTTACCTAGTGTAAAGGCTTACCTGTTAAAAACAGAAGAACTAGAAGACCCCAAAGTGACTTCATTGACGCGAGCAACGAAGGAAAATACTGAAGTCCAACGTATACTTTCCTCAAAAAGGGGCATGTTTAGGCTCAGCGAGCGCATATATAAGGGTTTTTTATCAATTCTATCTATTACGATTTGTTTTTGGTCGTCCGGTCTACTGATATGCTGCACAATGCCATCAAGATATCTCCATTAAACACGGAACTGTTGAGACACCTCGTGACAGAATTTGTGAACTTCACGGCCAACCCCGATAATAGCTGATAAAATATATCACAAGGGCGCACTAGAGTATTTTTAACCAGCACTGATGTGCAGTCAACGTGACTTTCATTTTTCTGGAATGTGAAAGACTGTTGCGTCGTAACAGATCTAGGACGAGAACAATGAGATTCTTTTTTTCTTGCCCATAATAAATAAGACGCCCCCAGCTCGGGAAATTCGGAGGGTGGTCTAAGCCAACACGGCAGAAAGGTTCAAGCACACCAGCTGCCGACCGAACACATTCCCGCTATTGTCTCTAAGTTATCACCCGTGCACAATAAAACATACGCTTATCTCACAGGAAGATGGCAAAAAGCCGATGTAGCGAACGTCGGTAATTTCACACTCGCATGAAGGAGCTGATTGCGCGGCTCAGCAGGCAACCACACAATTATATGGCACTCTCGGCTCGTTTATGCAAAACCACTATTCAGTACAAAGTTTCAAGATACCCTACAGTAATATGACATAAGTGCCTCGCACTTTCAAAGATCGTAGTTTTTGTACGCATACAAACTACCAGTGAAAATCAGTTCGTTTGTATACAGGTGCCGAGAAAACACATTGGCAGAAATGATTCGGGAGCAGACGGCCAAATGTCAAGCTCCAGCACCAATGCTAGCGGCCGTACAGTGATGACACAGCTGTGTCAATCCCCTATTTTCAGTGCTGAGGAGGCAAAGTTATTTCGTCCTCTTAGACATCGCGTAATGGTTTTGTTTACGCCCGCCATCTAGCGCATGGTTAGAGTAAAATGGCTAGGAGTTTTCTTGCGTTTTCGTATACCCAGCGGCAGTCGTGAAGCACAGTGACAGCGGTTTCTGATCTTACGCTTTTAAGTACAATGTTTTAACTCCGGTGCGCAGCAGGTCGGGGACAAAAGATGCACTACTACAAGCTATTAGATATTTTAATGACACCTCTTGCGGACCACTTCAGCTTGTGTAATCTCGTTCTTGTCGTCTGCTGAACTCCGGCATTGTACATCAGCAGTTACCCGGCTTAAATTCGAGAATTTATTGCTTCAATGACTAAAAATACTTTTACAGAGATTTGCATATCGTGCGTCGAAAGCTTCCATGGAGAAAGAAGATCACTTTTAAACAGTTGTTTCGTATTAATACGAGTAATGCCAGTTTTTTCTTCGTACGTACCAAAACTATAAAGGCTGCTGAACTCATACCTTTAATACGGTAGTTTTAGTTTTTCCTTTATTAAAAATTTTGCTCTTGTCAGCTAGGGGTGTTCACACCGACCACAAAAACGGCACAGTCCTTTCGTCGCATAGATGCTAATAATATAGCTTAAAGTAGTGAACGTCTGTGTGCTGTTACTGCGCGGACCATTTTTATGAAAACATGGCCGCATCTCCACTCCGTGGATGATGCAAAGGTTGCGGAGTTCGGGGGCTCGAAATGACATCCAAGTTGCGCCCCGAGTACATCCGATGTGCGCCCCGACCATCATTCGATTTGAGCTGTGAGTTGCACCTTGATGATTCCTTAAATGAAACTACAACTCACGGCTCAAATCGAATTTCGCTTCATTTTCGCTTGATGGTGGTGTGCGCACGGATGGACGCGAACGGAAACTGAGAGGTCCTAAGGTACTCCGCACCGTTACAGGCGAGGGAGTAAGCCTTTTGACTCTCGGGTGCTAACTCACGGTCGTAGCCCATGGAGTAAGACGACTTACGCTAACTCTGTATGGTCTACCAGACACAGGCTCGAATCCTGCCCGCGTCTGTGTGATGTTTTGCGATTGTAAGTGTTATGCGCACGGACGCTGACTGACATTGTGCGGTCCTAAGGTACTCCGCACCTAATAAACACTATATTATAATATTTGTTTCTGACATTAGGATGACGGTAAAAGCAAAACGGGAACGTTCATAAGGTGTTACGTGCAAAGAAAGCTGTTCTGGCTGTGTGCTCTGGCTACCAAGCCGGCGGTATTGCTTCTATTAATGTAAGCATCATCGCGCCTGGCTTCACACAGGGGGTTTATGTTCCAAGCAACGCGTGGCTGAATTATAACCACGCGTAATACGGTGGTTTCTGAAAAATTACACTTGAAAAGCCGTCATTTTCTCGGAGTCATATTTCATCCACTGTACGCCGTACATATATTGGAATGCACACTGGTCCTCGCTAATCGATTATGCACAAACTGCAAGAAATACACGGCATAACGCGAATGGAAATATCTGAGGATGCCGAAGGAGGTATGAGTTCACAGCGGAAAAGTTCTATTGAAGGGGTAAAGGCCAAGAACGGGTCTTTTGTCTAGCCAGTAGTTTTGGAATTTGAATCGTTGGGTTGTGCTTACCCGCTCAGAAGTGTAATGGCTGTACTTATCCGAAGAACGGTTGGTACGTGTCGCTGTCGCAGTACGCTGAAAAAAAGGCGCATGCTGGAACTATTGAACGCATCATTTGTTTGTTTTGCATTGCCATGTGTTTCCCTGCGGTTTGGAACGACTTTTTGAGAGTAAAGGTCACCATAATTCATGTTCTCTTCGTCGGCGTCAAAAGTAATAGTAAGAAATATGCGACAGCTATAACAGAAAGTAAATTGCGTCCGCATTGATTTGGAAACACGGTCTCAAGTGCAAAACCGATGTGCGCTAAACATTGCGATTACGCGAGACACTGCCAGAAGAAAACAAGGATTACCCCACTACGTGCCCCGTGTAGATGCACGTGGCTGCACGTACATCAAACGCGTGCGCGTGGAAGAAGCTCTGAGTGGGGGAAAGAGCCTCAAGAATTGCCGCGAGATCTCCTGCCAGCGTAAATTATGAAAAAACAAATGCGAAGAAAGATGTGCACATATGACATAGCAGTCAAGAAGGTTTTCGAAATCGCTAGGCTGCTTACGTGCTTTTACGGCACGTAAGCAGCTTTGGTTTCGGGGATTTTTACTTGTATAATTTCAAAACAGCAAGTTAAGAAAATCAGAAAATCAGTGCCTAGAAGCCCGCTCACTGGCGTAGATGCCAGAGGCTGGCTTGATTGGCATCATCAGTGTAAAGCTTTCTTTGTAACCAACGAGTAGAGATCCAAGAAATATCCGTCAAATCCCGTAAATGTGCTTTAGTCGGGAAGCATGATGAATAGCGACAAACAGATTGAATAGGTTAGTGAAAATAGTTAAGGGGGCTACATTAGAGCTAGTATCTTACGACATTAGCGTAGTTGACGAAGTTTAGATTGTGTTTATTTAGCTGATGCAAATCATCTGTTTTGAACAAAACACCTTGTTTGGGAGTTTATGGCTTCAAATTTGGCCGAGGTAATTTCAGAAAACTCCTATACAAAGCAGATCTTAAAATTTTGGTTTATATAATTTTTAGTTGAAAGGCACTGTCATGTACCTCAACGCGCGCAACACATTTATTTCAAGCTCGTGCGAAAAAGCGTGATAATTCTATGTATTCGATTCATAACGGCAATTGTGCAAAAGTCTTGCTATATAGAGACAACACCTCCAGGAACGAGTAAGCCATATTGAAATGTTCTTTCCGGCGTACCTTGAAGAATCACACGTGCTGAAGGAATATTATAACCTGAAGAAGAGGACGATGGCGCTCTTGCTGCGCAACACCTAGAAGAGAGCCAGTTTTTTTTAGTGTGTTAGAGATTTAAAGGCTTTCGTGAGATGGGTTCTAACGAAGATGTTCGGCATATTTTTTTCCTGCCGCTCGACAATTCGAATGCGGTAACTCCAAAGCTTGACTGCAAAAAATACAGTTCGTTTTCGTGCTATTGCCGAAGAGCGGAGCAGAAGGGGGTATCTTGTCATTCCAAGACGGCATTTGCTGTTGTCAATGACGTTCTTTTTTTAAAAAGAAGAATACGACTTGCGCTTTGTATACACGCTGCTTTCACCTTAAATATGTGCAAAGCAGTATAATAAAGATTGCTCCAATCATACAGCAAAGTAAGTTCGGCTTCCAAAACATGCTAGAGCACACTGCCTTGTCCTGTGGTCAGCAGAACTTCCAAAGAGGGTTCAAACGTTTGGGCGGGGCCCTTGAAATACAATACGAGATGAAGACTAAAGTATGTCGTTATATTTATGCTTTTTATGTCCTCTTCATCTGCATAACTGGCGCAACAGTCCTGCGTAGTTTGTTTTCCTACAAAATATATTGGTTACTTCACAGTACAGCGACTCCTTCACTGTGAAAAACACGGGGTACTGTAGGGCTTGCGGAAAGAAGGGACAAAACATGTTACACATGCAAATATTCGGAGTACGGGCAAAAAACAGAGTAGAGATGAGCAACGTGGGCCACATCAGTGGTGCCGCTACTGCCATATGCCTGTTGCAACGTTTGCGTTGTTTTTTTGAACACAAATGGTTTAATACGGTTTATTCCGGCACTGATTATTATATTGGTTTCGGAGGTTTCAGGCAATCTGCGTAAAAATACAACAAATGGCCAACGATTGACACTTGGAACGTACAGAAAACATCACGAAAAGCATGCATTTTATAAGAGGAATACGGAGACTGAGAACCTCTGATTCATTTGCTGTAGAGGGCGACTTTGTGTGGCTTTATGACAATGATTTTAGAACCTATATGGGAGAATTGATTTGCTTTACTTACTGGAGTAAAGACACCGACTTGAGGGATTAATTTTCAGCCGACCAGCTTTCTTGCGACATCATAGATGGCACAATTTTACTGTTGAAAAGGCCTTTTGCTAGCTAAAAAGATCACCGAAACCTCTGCGCACAGTGTGCGATGAAGTACCCTAACGCGTTAAAATAGACTAGACAACTATTTGTGGGTACAATATAATTTTGGAGCAGTCGGAGAACACACTGTATGTAATGGTAACAGTAAGAAAATGTCTCGATGATAAACGCGTTTAGAAAAGCATGATTTTGATTGCGAAAACCCATCCGCTTGAATAGACAGCTTATGTCTGCTGTGTTTCCTAACTTCACTCACGGTCCTACAAAAACGGTATCGAAAGAATAGAGCCTATATTTTCACGTAGTCGGGAACACACGCCCCTCTGTGACGCGGCTCCAGTAATTATCACCGGCGCGACTTCTTGTGTGGAGCCACGAATTTCGTGTCTACGAAGCCCTTATTTGTAAACTGCTCATAAAACACGTTGATACATCTGCCCGATAAATTTTATTACCATCTTTAATTGTTCGAAGTATGACACCATGGTGTATTCTCAATGTTCTGTAAGAGACTTTGAGATATTAGATACAAAAGCAATAATCTGTGTTTGCAAACAGCCGTGGGGATGTATTTACTGGTGCCCTTAAAATGTCGCACTTGAAAAAACACGTTTCGAACAATAGCAGTTCTATTTTCAAATGTGCACAAATATTTTCAGGGTTTACGCAGTCTTTGAGTAAGTACACAGGGTTCAGCTGAAATCGGTGAAACAGCAAAACACAACACTGGCCGCCGTGTTGTTCGTACTACTATTTCCCTTTTGCGCTTGACTTAACCGCAGAGACGAGATAAGTAAATCAGTACGAGCGCACTTGCTATTCGTTTTCATAAGTGCAGCAACTCATGATCGAGCTATGTCCCTCCCTTTTCGTTGTCGTTGTTGCGCCGTCCACACTCCCACTGCGCATGCTCGGCTTGCTGAACACCCAGTGGTCCTTCGACGTTTCATCGTCGTCGGCAGCGGCGTGCGTCGGCGAGTCTCGAAGGGCCGTGGTTACAAGTAGCCCACAACCATCCCGGGAACGTGCATCGACCTCATCTTCAGCAAATGTATAGTTCATCCACTACAACAGCCTTTGAGTTTACATTTCACAGACCATACGGCGGTCATAATCAAAGTGGAACGCCAACCACAGCTCGACGTCACCTACGTTGAACGTGAGGGTGATAATGCCTAAATAAAGACAAACTCATACCACGTACAACGCCTCTCTTTCTCTTTTTAATGCCTCTCCACTCTAACACCCCCCACCCCCTCCAATAAAATTACACCATCTTTCCGTAGGGAAACCCTGAGTGTATGCGAAACAGCAATGGGGTTAACGCAATTTCCGATTTCGTAGTTCCGGTAAGTGAAAAGCCTGGTAGTTACCATGGAAACCGAACGGTCAATATAACGGTAGCTACGTACCTCAACCTCACGGAAACGGAGAACTGAAAGGTACTGGGCACTTGAATCGACCCCACGCCTGCTTCGCATACTACTCAGGGTTCCCCTACGGGAAGATGGTGTCATCTTTTTGTTACTCTGTCTACAGACTTCAAGAGACAGGAACAGGAGCAGAAGATACAATATCAGGGCTCGTGTTTTTTGTGCTTCTATGGATCCTGTTTTTCTTGCACTGCCTAGTTTAAGCTTAAAATTACGTCTGTGCACTTATTCATTGACCATAATACAATGTATGCGTTTTCGTAATTATAAATAGGCGTGTACGAGGTATTACGGAACTGCGCTTTTCTGTTTCTTTTCGTGCGCTTGCGAGTACAGTCTATGATTGACAGTTTAATTTCAGCCCATTCAAATATCGATAAACAACATATGTTCACATAAAAATGAAAATTTTCTGACAAGTCAACTAGAGGGCGGCCTGATTTTTCATCAAGGTTCAGCGAACACTGCACTCTCAAGTTATGCAATTTTGCAACTAGACGTGTTTGGGCCGTAGAAGCTCTTGGTGCCATACTTGTGGGAATTAAAAAATTGTATACACGCAAGGCGTAAATTTTCTACTGTCAATTTTAATATGATGTCTGCACGGTTAAAAATAACGGTGCCTCTTTTCGTATTCCTCTCGGTTTTAATTTTATAAGAGTCAGTTTGAATATTGATTTTGACTATATTTTGCTCATGATACGATATATTTTCCATGCTTTCGTACAGAAGCGCTCAAAGAGCTTAGATGCAGACGGGGCGGTCCGCAGATCATATAAAAACAAACACTCAGATAATCACAATAGACAGAAAGCAAATTTTATTGCAACTGATCAACAAAACTGCTGTTAGATAATGAGCATGAGAATAAGGAATCAGAGCTTACACATAACAAAGTAAAAATCATGAATCCCCATTGAGAACTCGATAAACGTAATAACTTGTTTTTCTTTATCGTCAACCGAAGAGAGAGAGAGGCGCGCCAAAAAAGAGCTGAATATGCCTTGCATAACTTTTTAAATACAATTACAGAATAAACACACACACTACTGTAGGTTTTATTGCACACAGTCATTTACACTTTTAGATGCGACGCTGAGAGGAGCATCTCTTGCCGGCGGCCTTGTCCTTCCGGCGTCGTCGTCGTCCGCGCCCGCACAGCTGCGTCTCTCCTCCGCTCACCTCCTCTCCTCTTGCCGTGATAGCGCGCCCTCTCCCCCAACATCTGTGGCACGCGCAGTGCGTAGCGCTCTCTCACTCCGCCGGTGGGCGGGGCTGCGCGGAGCGCAAGCGCGCTGTGTGCACTCCTTCGGGCGCGCTGCCCATATAAGCGGAGTGCCGCGCTCCGGCCGGTCTCTCAGGCGACGGTCGTCCGCGCTGCGCTTGCTTTCTCTCTCTCTCTCTCTCTCTCTCTCTCTCTCTCTCTCTCTCTCTCTCTCTCTCTCTCTCTCTCTCTATCTCTCTATCTCACACATTACCAGACGATTGCTCACGCAATTCGAGTAATCGACCCAACGGAAACGCACAATGGAACCCTCTTCAGCGTCGCTCACACCAGGGTTCCTGCAAGGGGAGGTGGGCGTATTTTTTTTTTTTGGTTTACTAACGAAGCTAAGGTAGAATCTCCGGTGAATTAGGAATAAAATAAATTGCAATAATATGCTTGTGTGTTTTGACCATACCTTGCTTAAACTCTAGCCCTGATAAAGTTCTGTATGACAGAGAGCTCAACATTTTTTTGTTTTTAGTTATTTAATAAGAATTGCTTTCTGAGCATTCTGGTCACCAGAAGTTTTCGCACAGGGACCACAGACTGTTGCTCAGTATATTTCCAATTCAATAAAGCTTGATATAGAGGGCTAGTTGGTGTAACCGGCTGTTGAAGGGAATTTGCGCATGGTACGCTCAGAACCACGTCTTCACGTCAATGTGAACGCTTTTTTTCCTCTTACGGTCTCTGTGAGCATACCGAGAGCAACTTCAAAAGCAAATCTCCAATCGCTGCTGCCTTGCATGGGGAGAAACAAACAACATTTCTTGATACTGTACGAATAATACTATTAACAAGACCTAAATTCTTTATTGACCTACATCTTTAGGTCATTATTGCTGGCGCAAGCGAAACCGCCACAATAGCGCGAACCACGCTTGCGTATTCAGAGCGCCCTTTTGGGGCTGCATCGGTTAAAAAGTGCGGCTTGTGCTCCAGCAGCCACAGCTTATGCCTTCTGGTATCGAGTTGCAATAAGCAATCCGTAGGAGAAAGGTAATCCAACTATTTTTTTCAAAGGTCTAGCCTGGCTGTTGGCCGCGTGCTTTCGGGATGAGTATCTTTCTTTATTATTATGTTTCGCTACTGAATCGTGTTTCCGTCGCCCTTTCAGAATAGCCACGGCGTCGCAACGTTGTTAGTTATTTGTTGAAAGTTCATTGCGACGACATGGGTAGGAATGACTAGCACAGTTCTCATGAGGAACGGTCAACAAGGCTAAAAAAACTTGAAAAGGTGCCACCGCCTCCCTTCTCTACCGTTTTGGCGGGATACTGTGGGTATGGCATGCCCTATGTTACCATACAAAATAGCAGAAGAATGTACGCAATTATACAAACCTAAAACCAGCTTTCAGTTTTCAGACTGAAACAATATTTACACTAAAAAATTTAAAAGAAAAAAAACATCAGCTCTTACTTTTTGGAAAACAATAAGTAGAATTCAAGATTTTACTGTACGACAGAAAAACAGTCCTCAGTTTTTATCAAGAAACAATAAATAAAATACAAGATTTCACAGAGAGAAAAAAAAAACCGTTCGCATCTTCCCACGGGGGGAACTCGAGTAAATGCGTCGCAGAGTGGTGGGGATATCGCGTGAATTTTGCGTAATTGGGCATGGTTTGGGAATGCTTAATTGTTATTTCGTCTTTATTATTCTTATTTATTGAAAGAAGGAGAAGCGAAGGCAAGGAGTTTAAAGTTAAATTCTGTCTTTATTGCTTGGTGACGTCGTTGTATTGGACGGAGAGGATGACTGCTTTGTGGTCGCTAAAGTGCACTGTCAAGGGGTCTTTGAAGAGCGGTCGTGCGATTGCGTAACTGGTGAAGACGTTGCTTCCATCGCATTTACTCGAGTCAAGCAAAGCGTGAAGTCAAGCGAAAGCCAAGCAAAGACGCCCTTGACTGAATTCCGAACGCGCGCTCCGCCGCTTATATACACACCGTCCGCGTTTGAGGGAGAGGAGTACGGGGGAGAGACGCGCATGCGCACACTTCCGTACACAAGCGCGCGATCTTTCCACGCACCCACCACGCCGTTATCACGTGTACACGGCCTGCCGCCGTTACTGTTGAGCGCTACGCAGCGCACGGGTAGCTACGACGCATGCGCGCACAGACGCGGTCCCCCCGCACCGCCGCAGCTGTTGTTGAGAGCGACGGAGCTCACGGGGTACACGCGCTCCTCCCGCACCGCCGCACCTGTTGTTGAGAGCGAGGAGGGTACGGGGGAGAGACGCGCATCTGGGCCTCTACGTGACGCGCATGCGCAGTGAGCGTGTGGATGGCGCCGACAACATCGACGGAGGACCAGGCGAGCCTAAGAAATGCTCCGCATTTAAAAAATCACATCTAAGTTTCCAGAATGCAAAGAACAATTACAATGCAAGTATTTAGGTGTTGTTCTAGGAAGTACATGTGAAATTCGGTTTTGAGTGTTTGGTCGGATTTATCCCCCTAACTCAAGGTGAGGATTTCGGGGTTATTGCTTAAATTGTCGGGAATCTGATAGCTGAATTTCTGGTGTAGTTTGTGCGAGTTGCTTAGTTCATGTATAAAATCTGCCTCAACTTGCATTTATATCTCCTTGACGTGTATTCTTTGTAAACGTCATTAGGGTCAATCGTTCCTTAGTGATGAATACTTATAATTTATTGTTTATATTGCTGATATTATTGAATACCTAATAATTCCTAAATATTGGAGAATTGTGACTGATATAGGTTGCGTTTTCAAATAGGCCTAAGACGTTTTTTAGAGCCGGTATAGCTTTGCCATGTTTGTTTTTGCTGTTGAGCGCCAAACCAGAAGGAGGTAGTTAAGGCGGGATTAGACTTGATTGAACTACAGTTACTTTTTATCCAAGCAGATAGTAAATATTGTTACATGACGCTTCTAAGCACAGCGGCAAACGACGAAGACGTAGCAGCATCGAGAGACAACGGTCGGTTCTTGGTTCAATTGGATCGAGGAAGAGGAATAGAACGTTGATCGGCCAACTTGTGAACCGTTCGTCTATGCACTTCTGTTTTAGCACCTAGCATAAATAGTGTAAAGTAAATACGCCTTATTTTCATTCTGACAATGTGTTGGAGGTGCAAATTCATCCTCGTGGAGGCCGTCGCGCTTCGTCAACTCTACGTTGGTCGAGTGGGGGACGTTGGCCCCTCACTATCACCCCAGTTCAGCCCTATAGTGGTTCACTTTACAAGCCACAGAGCTTCATTTGCGACCGCCACATTTGTTACAGCGCGACGACTGACCACTCCGGAAACACATTGACCCCACAAATCGTCATCGTGTCGCAACCTCGTGACCCGTGCAACTCATGTGCCACGAACGATGCTGATTTAGAAGATTGGATCAAGACTTACGAGCCGGTCAGTGCCCATAACCGATGGGATCCCACAGTGATGCTTGCCAATGTGGAATATTACCTTGACGGGACATATTAGAAATGTTTCCGTACGCACGAAGACGACGCCACGAGCTGCGGTGCCTGCAAAGACAAGTTGCTGGAGCTGTTTGGAAAACCCACTTGTCGCAAGCTTGCTGCTAAAAACAAACTCGCGTCCCGCACAGACGTCCACTGAACCCTATTTTACCTATATTCACGACGTGGTTGCGCTTTGCACAAGCTATATCCAAACATGGAGGAGTCAGAGGACGTTTCTCACGGAATGAAGGGCATTGCTGACGACGCTTTCCCCCTGCTCGTTTTTAAAGACTGCGGCACTTTGAACAGGCGAAATCCCGTCGAATTGCTGATCAGTTGACCAGGCTTCGAAACACAGCTGCCCCGTCGTCATGCGAGGATATTACGCACCACCCGCTTGAGCCCGCAACGCTAGAACAACTCACCAAGATTGTTAGGAGCGAGGTCAAGGCCATGACTCTAATTTTCGCCCTCCTCTACACACCCGAAACCAGCCTACCTACAATTCTCTTATACAAGCTATTGTTCGTCGGAAAATTTCAAACATAGGTCTCCCTCGCATTTATTCTACGACTCGTGCGCCATCACTACACATTCCGCCATCCATTGACCCGCGGAACAAATTTATGCCTACAATTTACTGACCTCGCCATCCTTCGGAATGGAGAACCCCCCATGACCGCCCGATCTGCTTCAATTGCAGTTGTCCGGGCCACGTTAGTCGATACTGCCGGTGTCTCTGGATGCCATCGCCCCGCCCTCCGTCGTTGAACCAGCGTTCCACCGACATTTCAACACCTGATGACGATCACCGCACTCACTTTATCCCTCGCTGCTACACGGTTGACCACGATGTCCAAACTCCCCGATTTTATGCCCGTTCACCATCTTCACAAAAAGGCCCGTCCAGCTCACCCCAACCCCGTCTCCCGCTGTCTCCCACCAGATACAGCCACCTATTGTAGGAAACTAACCAATGGAGCTACCAGAGGTGACGCTGCATCAACGACCACCCTTCAAAATCCTCTGTTGTCCTCGGCTACCAGAAAACATTTACGGCATATTGAAGTTATCGCGTTTTTGTGAGTGCCCTTATCGATACAGGAGCGCATTTATCTTTTATTAATGCGGATTTTTGCCGCCGTTTACGAAAAGTTATGACGCCACCAACTTCACACCTTGTTAAAGTCACAGATGGAGGGACGCCTGTTGTGAGCGGAATGTGCTGTAGCTGGTCGTATAACGACTGTTTTGTTCATGGTGCTTGAACGTTGCTCGCATGACCTTATCCTTGGCCGTGACTTTTTATCGGAGCCCACCGCTCTCATTAACAGTTCTACCGGTGCCCACGAGAATGGCTTGCTGAGCTAGTTGGTGTGGCATCATAAAGACCTCAACAGCGCACAAACACGGCGGCACACAAGAAAGAAATGACAGGACAAGCGCTGAAATACAACTGATTTTGAACTACTACAGTGCCCCCAACATTGCCTGGTGGGAGAGGTTTGGGACGCCGCCGCCCATGAGTGCGAAAAAGAAAGGTGCAACTCAGAAGGTGTGCCCATTTTACGGAGGACAAAAGTGCCTACCTGTAGCCTCCCCGTGAGTCGCGCTGTGCAGTTTTTACGGTAAAATGTATTGTGTATTTTTAAGGCAGATAAGGAAGGTGGCTCCGTGTTTTTCTCTGCTGCCGACTATTTAACTACAGCAAATCATGCCACCAGCACCCTTTTCAATAGCTGTACCGATGTAAAGGTCGCAAAAGTTAAAAGACCGCTCTAAGCCTGTGTGAAAGTGTGAAGCTAAAGTTCCTCGCATGCTCCATAGCCAAGCAAAGAAATCTGAAGCTTGATGGTATTTTTCTTGGCGAAACCTCAGAAATCACATTTCCCGTTTCGCCTCATTGCATCGGAGAAGGGGCATGGCAAAATCCCAATGCATTATTCTTGCCGCAAAAGGTCAAGCTTTTAGTAATTGACGATCCCTTAAGGATCAAAAACTCTGACGAAGTATTAGACTTTTTGAGAGACAACGACGAAGGGCTTTTAGCGTTTTCAATCGATATTAAGGACCTTTTTTATTCACTTCCTCTGAAAGATCTTTTAGACTGCGTTGATAGCGCAATTGACAACCACGTACAATGTGGACTTCCAAAACTATGCTTCTATGACGGATGCTGCCTTTTTTGAGCTTTTAAACTTTACCTTACTTCAACGTTGACATCATGGAAAGGGGGAACGTTCATTTAAAGAAAAACGGGTCTGTATCGGGTCATGCATCACACCTACTTTAAAGGGACACTGAAGTGATATGTAAACATTGCGGGATTACTTGCGCAAATTGTAGTCCGGAGTACCCAGGCCATGTTTCGACCACCCTGGGCGGGTTTACGCGATTTTATTTAGTAGAAAAATTAATTCGAAAATGCTGTCCTCCCCTCTTTACGCTCGCCCATTTTCTGCGGCGTTTTCGTGTGACGTCAGGAGGGGATAAGCTGGCAATTGGCTACGCTACTGCACGGCTCCCCAGCCTTCAGACAGAGTCAGTCGGCCCAGCGTTTCGTCCGCCGACCGCCGAAGGGTCGTCGCAATTCGTTCGCTCAGTTGAAACGAAGCCAGGACACGTTTGTGAATGGTAGAATTTGCCTTTCTTTACTTGGTTAGTTTGTACACTGTATCTAGCTCCAAGTCAAGGTCGCTTCACACAAGCACTGCACAAGCGCACATGCGACGCTTCGCTGACTGGTATGCCAGTAGGAAAATATAAGGCCTCTTGAAGGCGGGAGAAGAGTCAGCGAAGTCAATATAGTTACTAAGGAAATAAAATCAACTGATATTTTTACCATACAGCGTAAAACTAGGGTGCGGGAAGCACTTTTTTGCGCTGGGCGAACAAGCACAGCGGTCAGCAGCACGACTACTCATCTGCGAACGCTTTTCCGTCTACGAAATGCAATTGCTAGACGTGAGCTATTGTGGAAACTCGGGCGACGCTTACTGCACGAGCGCAATACAACAAATAGTCAACTAAGCTGCTTGAAATGTCAAAATTAAAGAAAAGTGTAAACTGGTTGTACAATATATACCCTATATTACCGATGCCAGGCGAGCCCGCTTCGTGGCCGAGCGGTCTGGGTTGCTAGGTGTGCCACCGCAAGTATTTTGCAAGTCACGAGTTCGAATCCCCGCGGGTACGTGCTTTTTTTTTGTAAGTTAACTTTTTCGTTTTCCGCCGATGTTTTCTATATTGAGTTCACCTTTCTTTGGGCCGCAATGTTCATGGCTCCACGAACTAGTTCACAAAACGCGCGCAGGCTGGCACTGGCGCGCTAGCGAGTTCTCGTTGGCGTGCTGTTGCCATAAGCACCGACTGCTTGCAGGCAGTGGGCACAGGCCAGAATGAACAGACCCTTGGCCTGGTGCGAACACGCTTTTTACGACGCAGGCATGAGGGAGGCAAGCTCCAAATATGGGGGAAAAGCGCATAACATTTGGGCGTCTGCGGGTACGCGGAGGGCGTTCATGCACTGCGTAGGTTTCGGCTAGTGAATGCTACGATTCCAATCCGTCCTAGGAGGCTTATCTTTATGCATTTCACAGCTGACAACATGGCAGAAGCGCGGTACGATGATTACTGAGTTATTGAGAATGCCCATCCAACAACGCCAACGGTTGTGTTTTACAGAAGCGAAACCGAAACCGAAACTTGTTTGGTTGCTCACCTTGGGCATCGTCCAATCACGGTGTCCGCTCCTCCCAACGTCACAGCTTTAGTTGGTGCGGCCGCCGCAAACCGCGCATGGTAGTTTTTCTTCTTTCGCACTTTGTAAAATAATTACCGATTTGTCAACCGAATAAACGATGAAAAGTGTGCTAATTTGAGCCAGTCTACGCAGTGCAAGCAAAAATGGGAGCTTGACAAATTCACTTCAGTGTCCCTTTAAGTGAGCATTTATGAGGGTCGAATGTAAAACGCGCTTCAACGTATGCAGACGGCAACCTCATAGTTTAAATTTTAAAACTGTTAAGTGTTACTCATCAGTTTCCCGGGTTTCGGCGATTTTCAACGACGGTCTTGTGCCCTTAGAATTGACGCATGAGGTTACACTGGACGTTCCTCTCAAGTTTCTCGATATGATATTTATTTTACTCATGAACTTGTGTGTTTGGTGTATGAGCCCCATGCGTCAAAACAGCTGCCTCTTTATTCCTCTAATCACACAAAACTTGCAAAACGGGGAATCGGAATGTCGTGTTTAAAAAATCCGTTTTTGATGTCATGTGTACATACACCACAAAAAATCCCCCCACCTCCCCGAAGGGGATCGTGCGGAAATGCGAATGCATTGGGTGCACCGATGAGTGCTGTGCGAGTAATTATTATTAATGGCGTACTTAATGAAGAATCGCTATCAAGGCGCCAGGCGCGCGCTCCACTGCATTTTATAGATTCCGAGCGCAGCGAGCGGAGAGAGCGTACGCGGAGAGGAGAGAGAGCCCGGCGAGCTCCGTGACGCGAGCTCCCTCACACGCCCGAGCGCGCTCCTCCTCTCCACTCACTCTCCGCTACTCCGCCCGAGCTCCGCGATGCGAGCTCCCTCACACGCCCGAGCGCGCTCCTCCTCTCCCCTTGCCCTCCACTACTCCCGCCCGAGCTACCACCTGCTCCGGTTGCTAAGCGCGCCAATGCTGTTGCTAGGGGCGAGGAGGAGCACGGAGAAATAACACCTGCGGGCGAACGCTGACGGAGCACGGCAACCCCCGACTAAGAAATGCATTCACATTTAAAAGCAGAGGAGGAGAAAGAGGAACTTGCACGCTCTTTGAACGAGGAGGAAGTAGAGAAGAAGAAGAAGGCGAGCTTGCTCGCGGCATTTCGTGTTCTCTCGCGCAAGGTACATCTGCGGGCGCACGCCGACGGAGCACGACAAACCCCGACTAAGAAATGCATTCGCATTTAAAAAAGCTTCATGGCTGACATTAACCGCCTGTTGCCTGCTGGGTACCCGCAGCGTTTACTAAAAGCAGTAGCTCGTGACGTATTGAAAGAGTTAAAACGTGTTGACCAGTACTGCCCTGAGAAAAGGCTTAGGAAGACAAAATTTGTGGTGGTTCTTTGTATGCACAGGGTTCCGCATCACCTCATAAAGTTTGGCGTGCGCGCAGGTGTTGAAGGGATTTTCTCTGCCCCTAACAAGCTTTCGAGGCTGTGTCTGATGGTGAATGGTGGTGGCAAAGAAAACGTGGGCAGCTCGAAGAAACACCGGGAACAATTTGTTCAATGTGATGAAGGCGTTATTTATTCTGTTCCCTTAGATTGTGGATGTTAAATTTCACCATCATCTGCCCTGAAGAGGAAGAAGACCAGCTCTTCGCAGCGCTAGAACTTGATCGGTTTTGTCAGCCATTAACGAGAAGGAAAACGGTTCCCCGGCCTCTCTCGTGTTTTCAAGTGTAGCCGTGACCAGGATATCTACCTCCACGCAACAAAACCCAGCAACCTGCCTTAGAGCAGCGGAGAAGACGGCGGCGTCGGAGCAGCTGATCTACCTTGTCCAGACAACGAGTTGGCTACCGCGGAAATCAAAGGGATCTGACCAGCTGACTGTAGCGGAAGAAGACCAGCGTCTGGCTTCCGATGTGGTGATCGAGTCGATTCCCGAGGCACTGAGCGCCCCCGATCCTGACCTACTGTCGCCACCTGCCTGCCCATCTTTATTTCTTAACATACTCACGCCGCCGCCAAGTTGGTTAGGGACTAGCAGGGGTAGTGGCAAAGTCCGTGTCCCACTACGACCACTTGTGCGACTTCCGTAGCGGTGCATGATTCCACCGCAGCGGTGCTTGTAAGCTGGCTGGGGGATTCCGTGAAGCATTTGGCAGGGTGTCTCGGTGCCGCCGTTCTCTGTAAAGAGCGTTGTCAATCGAGCGAGGCAGTACAGGTCCATAGCCAGCGTCATGGGCAACGAGCGCTTGCTGGTTTGCTGGGTCAAAGTTACTTAGGGCTAAAAGTTAAGACTGCGAGTGTTCATAAGGTCCCCCGGGAAACGAGAATATGCTCAAGGTTTTCGAACAGAAAATAGCAGCCGGGATCGAATGGGAACAGCCGATGCGGACGGTCAAATTTAGAGAGATCATGCGGCGAGCGTAGTGGCATTGTCGTTCCATCACCGTCTGATGCTGCTTCCGTGAAGTAATCGGTGCGTTCCAGCAGCACATCTGGTTTTTCTGCGAACCATAGGACTTCCCTCTTGTCGGACCTATAAACATTGTATAAAGGCGCGTCCAACATCGACTTGTGCTTGCAGAAGTAGGGGTCATCAACATCGAAAAATTTGTTCTGCTTCTCCACGAAGAAGCCTCCCCACGAGGCCTGGACGAGCGCGGACGAAACTCTCTTCTGGCGTCGAAGTTCGCTCACGGAGCGTCGGAGGAGTAGGCGCTTCGTTATCCCCCGAAGCGAGTCCACCGTCTGCACGAATGGCGTTTTCGTTGCTGGACCCAATAAAGATATCTTCGATTCGAAACCGGGTTGCTGAACTGCTTGCGAAAGGAGGGTGCGTCACCGACGGAAAGGCCGCAACAGGGAAGCTCGGAGGTCTCCAAAACAAGAATCGCACCATTGACGCTAAGGCCGTGGCAGAATGGCTCAGACGCCTCCAGACCGGTAGTCAAGTCGTCGAAGCGAGGGTTGCCGAAAGAGTGTAGCGACGTCTCTGACGTGAGAGCTCTGTCGGCGACGCCAGCGGTGCGGCAAGGCCGATCAGACGTCTCTAAAGTGGTAGGCGCGTCAGCGACGGCGAGGTCTCGGCAGGGTCCCTATTTCTCCACAACGGCAATCACGGCAACACCAGGGTGGGGTGGTCGCTGTAGTCGCTCTCCTGTGCTGAGCCCCTCGATGTCTTGCTTGGCATCCTGAAAGGCTGCAGCGCCCCCGTCATCGTTGTCCTGCTCTTCTACCGCCGCACCAGTCATTTCCCAGACAGGCGGCACGTCACCCGAGACCATTGTCCGCCGGGCCTCCTCGGGAAGCGAGCACATAGTCGAGGTTGTGATTCGGGTAGTAAACAGCGCCACCTGAGGTTTAAGGACGGGGCTCGCGGAAGAGTCATGGCTCGCGGAAAAGCGTAGGCGCGTTCGCAGGGCGCAGATACGCTCGTCATAATTGATCGCTTCCAAAACGTCAACATCAAACTCTTCACCCTGAGGTTCTCCTGAACTTGAGCGTCGAGTTTGTGATGGCTTACCTGGTCATGCAAAAGGAGGTCGAGGACATTTTTTCTGTCGAGGGCCGTTGCTACCTGGCTCCGCAGCAAGGCGTCGAGGACTGTCATGGTCCCGGAGACGGTCGCTCGCAGGACATCTCGGCGAATAATAAGAGCGTCCATGGTACCAGTCGATGAAGCAAGACGCTGGGGTTTCGAATACCTAGGGGACAAGGGTGGGCTTGGGCACGAGCTGAAAGGGGCGGCGACCGAGGGCAAGGCTTCCAGGTTAAAGCAGTACGCAGGTATGCAAGCCTCGCGTGCCTCGGAGCCGCCGCGCCGTCGAACGTAGATCCGCTCGGGCGCTGGTTCCCGGGTTTCACGGCACCAGAAAATGTTCAGCGAAAGAATACCAGCGTCTGGCTTCCGATGTGCTGATCGAGTCGATTAGCGAGGAAGTGAGCGCCCCCGATCCTCCCCTTCCTTTTCTTCTACTGTCACCCCCTGCCTACCCTTCTTTATTTCTTAACACTGACTGCAACGTAAGCGAGCTTCTCGCCCGGTGGCCCCGTCCACCACCACCGGGATCCCCCCCGGCTCAGCGGCACCGAGGGACGGAGAACCGCAAGGCGATGACGGCTGCCAGGACATCGAACAGCAGGAGCCCCTCGTCGAGTATGCCGAGGTCCTGCGCTGGTATCGGCTCAAACGTCGGACTATGCCGCAACCCCACCCGGGACTGACGAGGGCGCAGGCAGTGCTCTTCCGGCAGTTGCAGACCAGATCGGTAATCACGCCGGCGCTCGCGCGCCACGTGTGCCCAAACATTTATGAAAGTCACGTGTGCAGTGTGTGCGCGAGTGCCAGAGAAACTCTGACCCACATCCTATGGGACTGTTCTCGCTACCCAACGGAAGCGGCCGCGCCACAGGGGCGGCTGCCGGATCCCATCGCACGAGCGGTTGCATCGTCGGACCTGACGGAGCAGCTGCAAGCCGTCCAGCAGCTCGAGGCGGCTCTCGCCAGGCAGAAGCCCGGGGAGGCGCCGACGGAGGCCTCGAGGGGACATCCCCGAAGGCCCCTCGCGCGCCGAACTGGCGGACGCCTGCGGGGCAATGCTTCGAGGACGCCCTAGGCAGCGTCGAGAGACGGGCTGGCTCCGCGGAGCCTTTGCTCGTCCCTCCTGCAGGCGAACATTCAATAAAGTCTTTTCTCTCTCTCTCTAAGCCAGCTTCAGACAAGCACCTTCCAAGATGAGTAAAGAGATAATAACCAAGAAGAGGAAGGCTTTACTCTCGCAAATAACGCAGCTCATAAACGCAGCCAAAGAGCAAATAGGAGAAGGAGCCGAAAGAATGGCGCTTTGCTCAATGTAAACACAAATCAAGGGGCTAGAAGCAAGACTAAAAGCAGCAAACGACCAAAAGGAGCAATATTTAACGGACGATGTTGCGGACAGCGAATTTGAGAGAATAATTTAGCACGACATGAATGTATTGGATATCCTAGCGACGCTTGAGGTAAGCATTCCGAGAGCCCATACCAATAAGCGTAAATATGCCCCGACTAACATCCAGACGTTAGCACCAAGCACTCAATACATGGCCAGGTCAGGGGACGTGGAGCCGGTGAAGTCACCGAAGCTGGAGCTTTTAAATTCAATGGAAATGACCTGGAGTGGAATAGACTTTGGACTCAAGACAAATTATCAGTTTACGACAGGCTTAACATGACTAAAGCCCAGAAGATCAGTTACTTGACGGCTTCATTAACTGGCAAGGCAGCAGCTACAATAGAAGGACTCCAGTTTTCCGCTGCAAAGAATTACAAAAACGCAATATAATTATTATTGGACGCGTTCGGAAGGCATGAAAGATCAGTGGATGTGCACATGAGTGAACTGCTAAATCTTCCAAAGGTAAAATCAGCGAGGGATACCGAAGAGCTAAGAAAGCTATTCCAAGCCGTACATGTGAACATGCCCCCCTCTATTCACTGAATGTAAAACCCGAGTTTTATGCCCCATGCTCATGCCAGTGCAGAAGAGAGTTATTGCATCAGAGTTGTCAATGTAGTTCAAGTTGAAGGATATGGCTTAGAGTAGGCAGAAAAGAGAAATGGAAGGAGGAGAGCAAAGCGAGTCAGCAGGAAAAACAAGTGCAGACGCCCTAACACGACTGCTTGAATTTCTTCGGCATCAAGCAAGCTTGAGAGAAGAGGCAGAAAGGAGCAAAGATTGGGGACTAACAAACAGACAAAAAAAGTACGAGACGGTTTCCAACAACAGGGAGCTTTTACAGCTGATCAGAAAGGGTGTGCATCTTTTCCATACAAAACAACCTTGCGACGCAAGATTGTCGGCGCAGCTTGCTGATGGAAGAAAAAAGACGGCGCTCGCACCCAGCGGAGCATGCTTCAGGTGTACGCGGCCGAACCACACAGCCCGTGTTTGCAGAGCAAATGTGCGATGCAAACAATGCAAGGCCAGGCACGCGACTTTAATGTGCGTACAAAACGAGAAGCAAAATCAGCACAACACGGCGCAATAGCGGAACCACCAGAATCGACAGCTTCCAGCATGCATAACATTGAATGGCAGGAAAAGCAATGCGTGCTCCTACAAACTGCTGTAGCTTGGGCAGAAGGAGACTCCTCAGGGAACTACGCCCAACTGTTACTTGACAGCGGCAGCCAAAGACGAATCATTACAGCCGGATTGGCGGAATCAATAGGAGTAAAGGTCGTCAAACAAGAACGGTTGACGATTGGCTCGTTCCACAGTAATGAAATGATAAATATCATGGAAGTGGTTCAAGTGACTGTAGGGAATCGAACCAGAAGCCAAGCAACCGTTATTTAAGCTCCGAAAGTGTACGTCATATCCCGTAATTGCCTGCAAGGACCCACTACAGAAATCAGCGAAAAATTGAAGAAACTACATGTGGGGATTGCCGACGAGGCACACTGGACCAGAACGCCGAGATCGATGGGGTGGCTTATTGGTTCTGATTATTATTGGGAGCTTTTCACGGGGCAAATAAAACGACTAGGTTACAAGGTAATGGCGTCGGAGACCACGCTTGAATGGATAGTTCAAGGACCATGCCAACAAAACAAGCTGAAAGTAACAAAAGAAAAGGAAGTCACGGTACTTCATATTGAAGCTGGTGACAAAGGAATTTCGGACGAATTGCAGGAAATGTGCAGTTTCCAGTCGATCGGCCTAGCAACGAAACATGGTCAATCGAGTTCAGAAGAAAAAATTCGGGAGCGGCTCGAGGAAGAAATCACGATGGACAATGGTCGCTACTCCGTAGGTCTACCATGGAAAGAAAACACGAACCTGGACGTCAGCAAAGGAATTGCAACCAAAGGCTAATACAAATAGCAACCAGGATTAACAAGAGTGATTCTGTTAAGAGATATGACGAGACGATACCGGAATATTTCACCTGTGGTGTAGCCAAAACAGTTAAAAAGGAAACTTGACAAACGAGCAATCTTTCATGCTATGGGCTTGAACACAGTGATTCGGGCGGAGAGAGTAAACACAAAAGTTAGAATTGTTTTTCGCGCGTCTGCAAGCCCGATGGAAAACAGATCACTCAACGACAGCACAGAAGCGGGCCATGACTTCATCGAAGACATACTGTAACTTTTCCGAGAAGAAAAGACGGCACCTACTGGAGACTTGCAAAAAATATTGCTGCAGAGGAGCATCAATGAAGACGACCGAAAATGCATTTTGGATTGCAGAAACACGACTACCAGGGCAGAGTAATTGATGAAATTGAAACATGGCGAATTGCAAGAGGGACAGTAGAAACCAGAGTGAGTACATTTTTACTTCCGGCCACGATCAAGCACTGTCTGAAATAAAGTAATTCCGAATTTACAAGAAAACAGGAAATCTACAGATGGCAATTTATGTCGACAACATTTTATTCGGAGAGGCAATGATCGGTGAATCCATCAAATGGTACAACGACAGAAAAATGGTGCTTAAGAGTTGGCGAGGACATCATTATCAGATAAGAAGCCTTAAGACCTCCATGAGCAAAATAATCGACAAAATGATGATCGCAGCAGAAGAGCTGCAAACCATCGCAACAGAAGTGCAGGGAGCGTAAATAATCGACCCCTAACCTATGCGTACCGCAAGCCTGTCGAGCCCATGCTAATAAATCCTGCAGGCATCACTGGAGGAAGACAGCGCCTCAAGAAGGCCGTGTCGTGGCTGGATATATCGAAGAAGGGTGGAAAAGGCAACTTAAGATCACGAGGGCTTGGTCGGCAAAATGGCAACGAGAGTACGTGAAGGAAATCTGAGATATATGAAGCACAAAGGCAGCGATCGGGAAATATTAGAGGAAGGCGACGTCGTTCTACTGGGAGGCATCGGACCGACAAATACGTTTGCCAGCTAGAGATCTGCTTGACATACGCACCCCACGGACCATTCAATCGCACTTTTTGGGTGCGGGAATCTGTTAAAAATCCCCATCATCTGCCTTGAAGAGGAAGAAGACCAGCTCCTTGCAGCGAGAGACCGTGATCGGTTTATCAGCCATTACAGAGAATGAAAACGGTTCCCCGGCCTCTCTCGTGTTTAAAGTGGAAACACCTATGTCGGCCAGACGGGTCGGCCTTAGCGATAGGCGGGGGAGCACAAAAACACGTAGGAAAGGCGGTCGTTTCGGGCCACCTAGCTGCGCATTGCAAAGCTTGTGCCTGCGTTCCACTGTTAGGGGAGGACTCAGTGATTGCTAGAGGAAAGGACAGGCATACGCGAAAGGTTATCCAGACAATCGAGATTGACCATCTTGATTAAAACTACGTCAGAAGGCCCTTTGTTTCACTCTCAGAAAAAAACAATATATGGAGCAACGACCGTAGAAGGCGGGGCAGGAGATAAGTGTTTGTCATATTTATTGGGCCTTATTTTTGGATAAGTCTTGGTTTATATGTCTTTCATGACAGAAATAAAAATAGCAGTGTTAATTCAGCGCATGCCCTGTCATCTCTTCCTTGTGTGTCGTCGTCTTTGAGCGCTATTAACCCTTTTACGCTACCGGTGTCCTTCAGCTCGAGATACAGACTTTACCCTCTCCCGAGACGAGCACGACAGGGACTTTCCTCTAAACAGCACAATCGCTTGCAACCACGAGAAATAGCTTATTTTGTCCTGACATGCAGTTCACAAGTTCTCGATGGTGATTACGAATTTAACCAATCGTTGACATGCGGCTTGCGTACAGCTTGAGCCTGCGTAATACCGTAGTGACTGTTACCAACAATGAAGTCACCTTGGCCTTGCTGAATTTCAGCATTTGTCCACACGTTCTTCCGCAGGGTTTGATACTAGCCACGTTGCCGCCCTTTCGTGACTCCAACGATTCCGCTGCAACCGTTGGCGATCCTCCAATCGATAATAAAACGTCACGAGCGACTCCTCCGCGGGAAGGTACGAAACTTTCAAAGATGATTGCAACAGATCTTACGCCAACGCAAGCTGAAGAACTGCATTGCTTTTTGAAGTCATACACGACATCTTTGATTTCGGTAATCGTCCTTTGGGCCATACATTTATCGACCGTCATCGTAATAAGACCGGAGTTGCCAGCCCTGTGCACAAACGGCCATATCGTGTGTCCCGTGCTGAGAGGATGGGTATCCAAAAAGAGGTTGACAAAATGCTCAAAAAACATCATTGAGACGTCATCAAGACCTTGGGCGTCACCAGTTGTACTGGTCGAAAAAAAAGATGGAGCATGGCGATTCTGCGTAGACTACCGGCACTTTACCAAAACCACAAAAAGGGCGTCTATCCCCTCCCGAGAATTGACGATGCGCTTAATTGCCTTCATGATGCCTCATACTTTGCTTTCATTGACCTCCGCTCAGGCTACTGGCAGGTCAAACTCAATGACAAGGACCGCTAAAGGACCGCTTTTATTATTCCGGAGAGACTCTACCAATTCAAAGTAATGCCATTCGTATTTTGTATTTCCCCAGCTATATACGAGCGAATTATGGGGTCTTTCCTCCAGTCCTATAAAAATTCGACATGCCTTTTCTATCTTCATGACGTTATCCTCTTTTCTCCAACGCTTCAGACCCACATCCAACGCCTTTCAGATGTTCTGGCCGTTTTTCGCCGAGCCGTGCTGCAACCTAACTCTTCCAAATGCAAGTTTGGACTACGGGAAATCACCATCCTCGGCCACCTAGTCGATGCTGCACGAGTACAGCCTATTCCAGACAAAGTTGGCGCTGTGCTAAAATTTCCTGTTTCGTTCTCAGCAACAGACTGCGCGGTTTTGTCAGTTTGTGCTCTTATTTCTGCCGCTTCGTCCGAAATTTCCCTGAGATCGCTCAACGACTTGCCCAACTTCTCAAAAACGATCCTGCATTTTCTGGTGGCCCTGAACAAGCGCAGCTTCTTCGCGCCTCGTCGACAATTTGACCAGCATACCACTATAGGGCCACTTCGACCCATCTGCTCCGCGTCAGGTGCCCACGGACGCCAGTGCCCATGGCATAGGTGCTGTTCTCGCCCACGTCCAGTAGGCGAGTGACTGCGTACGCGAGCCACCTCTTCTCACCGGCAGAACACAACTATTCCATCCCGGAACGCGATTACCTTGCGCTAGTGTGGGCTGTCGGAAAATTTCGAGCATACTTATATGGTCGCAAATTCACCGTAGTGACAGACCACCATGTGCTCTGCTGGCTTTCGTCTCTAAAGGACCCCACAGGGCGGCTTGGTCGTCGCCTCTACGACTATATTAACCTCGTTCACAAGTCGGGATATTTGCACAAAGACGCCGGCTTTCTATCTCGTTACGGCATCGGTACGCCTGACAACGCTGACTTTGCTGACTATGGCTACCTCTTGGCAATATCAGATTTTCTCCAGATAGGCGAAGAGCAACGCCGTGATTCTTCATTCCGTACAATCATTGAGCGCCTCGAATGTGACCCTTCTGAGCCATCGTTACCAGACTTCCTCCTCTGTAAAGAAGTCCTCCTCCATCGCAACTACCGCTCGGTTGGGCCTGACGCCCTCCTTGTTTTACCTGAACACTTGCCCTCCAACAGCTTCACCACGCAACCTTGGCTCGAAATCTCGCTGTTGCACGCACATACGCCATCGACCGACACCGATTTTTCTCGCCTGTACTTCATAAGTCTGTCAAAAAATACGTCAACGCTTGCAATTCGTGGTAACGCCGCGAGAAATCGTCTGTGCTGCCTGTAGGCCACGTTCAGTTCGTGTATTTTCCCACCGAACCATTCTTCCGCGTCGGCTTGGACCTCCTTGGTCCTTTCCCTTCTTCGCTTTCTACCAATAGGTGGATTGCGTTTGCTACCGGCTACGCGACCCGATATGTCATCACCCGGTCGCTGTCAGCAACTGTGCCACTGATGTTGCCGACTTCCTCCTAGAAAACGTAATTTTGCAGCGCGGTGCTCGCGGAAACTACTCACAGACCGTGACCATTCTTTTTTATCCAAAGTCTTCGCTGATCTGCTTCGCTCATGCGGCACTCCAAACAAGTTGACCTCAGCGTACCATCTCTAGATAAATTGTCCGACCGAATGCTTTAATGGCACACTCACCGAGATTCTGGCTATGTACGTCTCATCTGAGCACAAATACTGGGATGCCGTGCTTACATATGCCACAATCGTTTACAACTCTTCACCTGTTAATACCACCTGCTATTCCCCGTTTTATCTCTCGTGTGGTCGAAAATCAGTTTCGCCAATGGGCACTGTACTGACATCTCCAGCTTTCTTACTGACAGCCTGCGACCACGACGCCAGCACGTGGGCTGCGCTAGCACGTAACATTGCTTGCGCGCGGTTGTGCGATTCACAGGTCGCCCGATATCCCGTTATGACGACAACCACCGTACTGTGTTTTTTTTTCCGCCTGGCTCTCTGGTCCTCCTGTGGACGCCACTTCGCTGTGTTGGCCTTTGCGTAAAGTCAATGCCTTGTTCCGCTCGGCCTTATCAGGTGCAGCGACAGGTGACTGATGTCACGTACGATGTTTCTCCTCTATTGCCCTCTCCATCCCAGGAGTCTCCTTCGTCGGGCATTGTTGACATCTCTCGCCTCAAGGCCTATGGGACGACTGCCGATAGCGAATCCTAGACAGCACCGGGACGACGGTTTCGCCGGCGGGGTTCATGTTACGTGACTCTTCCAAATGCACCGGCAAATGACGAAGACGTAGCAGCATCGAGAGACACTGGTTGGTACTTGGTTCGACGAAGAGGAACAGAACGTTAATCGGCCAACTTGCGAACCGTTCGTCTATGGGATCTGTTTTAGCAACTAGTGTAAATAGCGTAAATATCGTAAATACGCCCTATTTTACGGCCGGTTGAGGTGTCGGAGTAACGCCAGACAGTTACCGGCCTCTGTCCCCCCTCCCTCCCCCCCAACAACCACTTCATCATCCCTATTTTAATCCTGACAATATTTCTTCTTATAGATAGTACCCATATACAGGGATCTATCTGTTAGTAGTTGGTCAGCGTGAGGAGACCAAGTTAGCTTTTCATCGAACGCTATTGCAAGAAATTATTCTAAAATACCTTTTGCAATAACTGCGCCTCGAAAATTGAGGACAACCTGTTCCCCTACACGTTTGTTGCGAGCTCGTAAATAAGATATTTTGTCTTTCTTGACTATAAATCTAGTTCACTGGAGCTTAGCCAAATCGACATATTTTTGAGCCATAACTTTGTCGTTTTTGCAGATCCAGATATCTGCCTGAAAACAATACCTTTGTATCATCTTGTATATCCGGGCTTGAAGGCACGTTGACAACAAACAACGTCATTTATTCACAATAAAAAAAACAGCGGTCCGAAAATACATTGTTGTGGTATACCGTACCTAATTAGCGAAACGTTTGACCTGTATTGACCTATTTCGGTATATTGAAGCCGATTATTTAGGTATCCTATTATTAAACTGAGACAGGTTCCATTGATTCTGTATTTCTGAACTTTTTGACAAAAAATATTCTGTTTGATACAATCGAAAGTCTTTCTAAAACCGAGAAACACTTCAATAGTAATCAATTTTTGCTAGATCTCATCAATAATTTTGTTTTTTATATTAAGTGTTGTTATTTTATTTGTTTTTTGTTGTTGGAACCCATGCTGTTGTTCGGCGATGATAGGGTGCGCTTTAAAGAAGCTTAAGATTCGAGTTGAGAATACCTGTTCTACCCGCCGCGGTGGCTCAGTGGCTAAGGCGTTGCGCTGCTGAGCACAAGGTCGCGGGTTCGATTCCCGGCCGTGGCGGCCGCTTTTCTGATGGAGGCGAAAAGCAAAAACACCCGTGTGTACGAGATTTCGGCGCACGTTACAGATCCCCAGGTGGTCAAAATTAATCCGGAGCCCTCCACTACGGCGCGCGTCATCGCCTGCGTTGCGTCGGCGCGTTAAAACCCTACAATCAATCAATCAATCGAGAATACCTGTTCTACTACTTTTGAAAAAAAAAATGGTCAGAACTGCAATTGGTCGGTAATAGTTCACGTACATTTGGATCCCTAATTTTGCGAATTAGATAAACTGTAAATTTTGGAAATAACGAAAATCATGAGAATTTAGTATCCGGTTGCATATATGGGAGAGTGGCTTTAATTCATTGTAGGGTTAACGCACCGACGCAACGCAGGCGATGATGCGAGCCGTAGTGGAGGGCTCCGAATTAATTTTGACCCCCTGGGGATCTTTAACGTGCGCCGATATCTCGTACACACGGGCGTTTTTGCTTTTCACCTTCATCATAACAGCCGCCACCGCGGCCGGGGATCGAAACTGCGACCTCGCGCTCAGCAGCACAACGCCTTAGTCACTGAGCCACCGCGGCGGGTATGTGAGGGAAGCTGACTTATATATTGTGCGGCGGCTTTGGCCGGCTGTACCTTACATTCATCAACCCCACATGCCCGGCTGATATTTAGTTTTCAAATTAAGCTCAGAGATTCTGATTCAGTAACGGGAAACAAAACTATTGATCCTCAGTACACGATGTAATGGAATGTTTGTTACTGATATTATTGTGTCTGCGATAGTGGCAGCACCTGATAGTAAAAAGTTATTATTAAACTTATCCGCAAGGAAAATTCCCGTGCACTGCTCTTCTTCAATAATAATCTCGAAAATATCTTTATACTACGTGTTGGTCTTAGCGAATGACAGCTGCTTCGAAATCACATTACATTTGCTTAGGACAACTTCAGGTTGCAAAACACTTCATGAGTTCAAGCTACCGTTTTTTACGACTACGAAAACAGTTGCAATATGTTCAAACATTTTTTATATTATGAACGTGAACATCATAATCTGGATTCTGCCAAAGAGACTCTGTTTTTCAATTTTACGAGCACCTTCCAATGCTTACAATTGAACTACCTCGTTAGGTTGGATTCTAAAACACGGTTGTTTGTGGAATGGCAGGCCTACGTCAAGTTTATATAAGTCCCAAATTGGGAAAGAATATCGTAAAGATTTCCGGAGAGCAACCACAATGTTTTTCCCTGCATTGCAAAACTGTGCATTACTAGGCTACAACTGGCTATTTATTGCAATTAGCACCAACTCCTCCCTCCCATAAACCTCAGACCTCACTCTTGCTAAACGTACCACTGACTTAACCATTTGCTTCAAGTCTGCAACTTTTTACTACATTCTTTTACAATTTACGGAATTCTGTTCGGTGGTTATGTTCGTGTTTTACCACTTTATATTCATAACAACAATAGCAAATAAACAACTTTCCAGATGTTTGATTCCAATTCATTATTCCAGGTTGACGTTATCCTCCAAAATTTTGAGCCTATTTCTGTTCTATTGAGGGCAACCGCGAGAATATTCTTCACAAGCACAGCAAGTTCATTTGCTACCTTTGATATTTACCTCCAGACAAAAACAAACGATTGCATCAATATTTCATTTTTTTCTAGTTCAAATAGACTTCTCCACCTCTTATAAAGAAACTGAGATATTGAATCTGTGATGAGGCGTGTATGCCCCGTTTCCGTAGCGGACAATCACCTGAATAGTATGGGTGTGACCAACGAAGAAGAAGAAGAGGAGAAGGGGTTTGTTCTCGGAGGCAGCAAGACGGACACCCTCGCGGTGTAGGCCCGAGGGCCGTCGCCAGCTCTCCTGTCTGAGCAACTGCCCGGACTGCCAACGAGACAACGGCCGACGAGACGACAAAAAGCTGTTGCGTCCGGCGGAGTCAGCGGTGTTCCGGTGGCATGGAGCACGGACAGCGAGGCTTCGCCGTGATGCAGGCTTAAGCCCTTCCGTGCCGCTACTAGCCATCGGCCACCAACACGTGGCTGTCCAGCGGGACACCTCCACAATGACTCAAGTAACCTATCCCGTGGCCAGCCAGAGAAATGCGGTTCTGAGTCGTCACATCCAGACCCACTCATCTCTGGATCCCCGTCTGTCAGCGTGTGACTTGATGACTTTGTCCGCAATCATCAGCACCTGTGATTTCCGCATGTAGTTTGCCGCTTTGTGTATCAATCCAGTTATTGCAGTTGGTGTGTGCATTTGCGAGAAAGTAGTCCAGGCTTGTGACTTTCTACGCGGTCCGGCCCAACATTCATTATAAAAACATTTGTTAAAATTTATGCAA
>NW_027526385.1:168452312-168516577 GCF_048455015.1 Haemaphysalis longicornis
TCCTAATCCGAAAAGCTCCTTTCCTGCCCCTGTGGCTTATCTCTCCATCCTTTGTTCCCTGGCCCGTTAATCTCACTTGAGTTTGCGTTCCAGTTGTTTAGCAAGACGCCAAGTTTAGTTCCACATGTCATCATTGGCCCCGTGCATTGTTTAATACTGTTACGTGGAGGCAGGACAGAGCTGAGAGGAACGATGAGATGGGGTGAAGCGACCTATGTACATTACTTACAAGCAGCCATGGCACAGTCAGCTCTGTCTGCACGCCCGCCTTTTTAAATACAGAGCATTTCTTTAACTCACGATGTCACCCTGCGTTGTCGGCGTACCTCGGCGTCCGCAACAGCCGTTCCAGGTGCGCCCTCTCCCCCACTCCTCCTCTCCCGCATCCCGCTACCATCCTCGCTCTCAACAACAGGTCCGCACCCCTCCCCCTACACTATATAAACAAATAATACCGGAGCCTGGTTTCGATCCCACGACCCTGCGGGCGAAACGCAAGGTACATGGTGCTCTACCCACTGCGCCACAAAGCCGACACAGAATGGACGGCTACGAACGCGCCTTATATGCTTCACTCATTCAAACTACGTCAAGAAGCTGCTGATACAACGCATTCACTACCTGTCGGCGGAACGCGAGGTACATGGTGCTCTTCACACTGCGCCACAAAGCCGACACAGAATGGAAGGCTACGAACGCGCCATATGCTTGACTCATTCAAACTACGTCAAGAAGCTGCTGATACAACGCCTTCACTACCTGTGGGCGGAACGCGAGGTACATGGTGCTCTCCCCACTGCGCCACAAAACCGACACAGAATGAAAGGCTACGAACGCCCCTTATATCCTTGACTCATTCAAACTACGTCAAGAAGCTGCTGATACAAAGCATTCCCTACCACCAACTCCCCAAACACTAAACGTTAACGCAATACACCCACCCCCTATGCGACACATTTACTCGAGTCCCCCTCGCGGGGAGATGGGCCCTTTTCTCTTCGTCTTCGACGCCAGGCTATGCGGCCATGTGGCATTGCCCACCGGTCCCGTGAGAGTAATAGTGTTTTTGGCGGCTGTTCGTACTAAAGATTCGAAATGGCTGGAGTCCATTATTCTCGTGGTGTGGCTGCTCACAATGGCTGGATTTTAACGATTACTCCTTTGAAAAGAACTTAAAAAGGCTGCAGTGGTTTGGGGGATTCCTTAATTTAGGCAGGCTTGTTCAGATATTGAACTGCTTTATGCTTGAATACCCGCCATTGATGTGCCTTAAATCTCCTTTACAGTGTTTGTCTTCTAACCAGGCAATGTAGCGAATAATTTGAGTTCAGGATACGCTGCGTCTTTTAAGGCTTTCTGAATAAGTGTTCACCCTGTTGTGATATCCAGATTATTTCTGCTTCCCCAATTTACGCACACAAACTCTTTAAAAACCTCTCCAAGGTTTCGTCTTAACACACCTACAGAAGAATCAGCGGTAGTTTGAGATATCGCTCCCTCAATTGCAGGAAAAAGCTAAGAAGTGAAAAACACAGCAGGAAGTGCCGGGTATACAAGCTTCGTGTGTCTGGATTCATTTGCTATTATGTGGACAAAGCTAATTTAGGCTACACATGCAGGCTTTGAATGTATAGATGAAATTCCCATTATTGACACGAAGCTACATGTCTTCTTTTAATTACTCTGTTTATGGGAGAAAGCAACTGGCCGCGTATGTGATGGCCCATATAAGACTAGTTTGGGAAAACGAGGCGTCAGCCGTTTTTGCAACAGCCGCGGTGGCTCAGTACCTATGGCGTTGTGCATCCTAGCCCAACGACAGCGGTTGCATTCATGGTCACGGAGGCCACTTTTGCGGAGAAGGTAAATAGCAAACACCCCGTGCGTCAATATTCCAGCGCACCTTAACTACTCCCAGTGGCTTAAAAGTTATCCGGAGCCCTTCAATATGGCATGGCTTATAGCGCAGGTGTAGTTTCGGCGGGTTAAATTCCACAATCTGTCACGTATCTACCACTCCTCGCTATCTCAATCCGCTTCTGTTCTTTCCGCTTTTTCAGTTCCCGTCCCCGGAATTCCCCTTGTGAGCACAGTGGAGGCTTCTTCACTTGATTATTTTGAGCGTTCGAACATCCCGGGCACCATCTGCAGTGAATGCGTGCCAGTTTTTCTGCACAAACAGTTCTCCAGTTGTAGCTAAATCATTTTCTCATATATAGCTATTTTTCTACCTGCCATTCATAACGCCCTTCCCGCCCACTGGCCAGTCACATAACACATGCAGCGAGGGTTACTTCAATTCAGTCTGTTTGGACCGCGCGCGTTTTTTTCTGTAACGTCCGACCCCCCGTTCTAGCGAATATATTTTTAAGACGTATATTTTTTTTCTCCCCTCCGTGACCCTCTGGATTTTCGACTCTGTTGAGGCAATCAACATGACCAATTAAGTCGGGATTTGATTTTCTCAATGTACCTTTTTATTGTTAACGTAACTCGCGCGACATCAGTTAAGATAGAGCGAATTTCGGAAGCAACAGGCCTTCTATAGAAGCCCATGCGATGATTAATAGTAAAATTATCTTCTTTTGTTTTCCTCAGACCGCTGCTGCTCTTCTCTCAACTCGTGCAACCGAGTTCTCTAATACAATGGCCGTTTTATCAGTTATACCTGCTGCGCTACCGTGCAGCTTTATAGGTCACCACGCCCCTCCTTTTGGAGCCCATGCAATTTGATACAATTATCAACCTCCCTTTTGTCTTGCTCCCACCCCTTTCACTCTACCCCTTTGCTGCTGCAAGTAATATGATTTATACAGGCGAGCTAGTGTCAGATCAATTTGGATATTTTGCTTGTTGTGCATCGCCCGCGTGACACTTTTTTAGTAAATGAGGCGATGTTTCATCTTATAACAATGTGACTGATTATTATCGGCGACGATTTGTTCGGCCTGGCAGACACGGAATGCGTAAGAACGATATCAGAGAAAAAGGGGCCGAAAATGAAGTATATGGGGAGCGTTACAAAAAAAAAAGAAAAACGGGTTCCCCGCAAAAAAAGAACACAACAGTCAAAGATTTCTAGCGCGAGTTCAAGTGAATACGAAAAATATGGCTTCTCACAGCCTGGACGGTCGACGCTCACCGATGTCTCTGACGGTCAGTCGTAAGTCCAGGGTGCCTCAGAACACTTGCCGCCAATCACACGGTCTGCCTAGAAACGGCCGAACAGGCAACACTACGCTCTGCGTGTCGGGTACGGCGATGGTTCCGCTCTGGACAGTGATCAAGAACCTCGGCCTGTCGTAGTACTGTACCGACTACGGGTCTCGTACGGTTTTGGGGTACTGACCGGCATTTGTGATACCGTTTGTAACAGGAAATACAGAAACTGCAAGCAGGTCCCCACTACTCGTCAGTTCGTGCGCTCGCGAACTCCTTGGAATCCAGCCTTTTCCGCATGAACCATGTTCCACACTAACCCTCGAGTACCTACAGCACGTTCCCCTCTTTTCTTGTTGCTGCGGCATCGCATGGCCCACATTTCTCCGCCCTGTTGTGACCAACCATCACATTATTGATCCCACCTAATGAAGTTATAGTTCACGTGGGTATTCAGTCGTTTTGCCCACCAATGCCGTAAAATTTACTTTTGCGGTTGTTTCAAGCCGTTTTTGACCAACACGCCTCAATTAAAATTGGTAGAAGTGACAGAATATGAAAATTTGTAACTTTGTACACTTCCAAAGTGACACAATATGATGATTCATCAAGATTTGTTGATGGGCTAGTTGGTGTAATACTTGAAAGGCCCTGAGTATTGCGCGGAAGACGACGCGAAGAGTAGACAACAGGACGAGCGCAACAAAAAAGTTATTGCGTTTTTGCAGCCACCCATTTCCATAGGGGCGATATCCCGTAGAAGCCGGGTGAACTTCCCAAGCGTTGTAGTCCCACTCAAGGGCCGAGCGCCCTGCCGGCGAGTCGCTTGTAACTTTGTAGTGGTAGGTGCCCGGCGCCACCAAGGCACACGAATGCACATGGTGCCTTACATAGCAACGGCGGACGCTCAACTCGCCACCGCCTGTGGCAGGACATGCCGCCAGACTCTTTCACCCCCCGGCAATGCCACCACGCGACATGATGGCCGGAAGCCCCGCCAGATGAACAAGGGTCAGGGGCCCCTCGCAAGGGTAAAGGCTGCTTTCCAGACGTGAATTCCTCTTTCAAGGGTCCGCACTCGACGAGGGACGCCTGTACTCATTAAAGAAACCGGTGGGTGCCCCGCGGTACCAGAATTCGAACCCAGTGTCTCCCGCATAGGATGCGAGTGCGGTAACCTTGTGACATAGCTACGGTTGTCTCCTGTTTTCGCCTCTTTGTGTCGTCCTTACGCGCAATCCTCATGGCTTTCCAAGTATGACGAGTAGCGACTATCTCAGTATATGTTATACAGATTGGCATGTTATCCCACCAGAACATTGCCGGGTGCAAGCGCTGGTTAAATAATAAACCACAGAAACAAATTTCAATGTTTTACACATGAGTCTGTATTGTTGAAAAATTGAAATCGTTAACGGGACCACGGTTTGTGTGGGCAGTGAGTAATTTTTTTTTTCTCAAGGCAGCTCCTTATGAAGGTGCTCAAGTCCATGTGGCACTGCGGTGGACTAAGGTATTGTTCTAACCCGGATATATATAAATGACACCGCAGAGAATGGTTTTTGTCGGAAATCGTAAATTGCTTCAGAAAACCCTAAATGATTAAGGCAAATCTACATGAAAACCAGTGTCATCGCTGAGCACACTGCCTTAACAATGCTAACAGAAGAAAAGTGGAAGTTGTTCTTCGGCTCTCGATTCCCAACGATAACAAATACTCGAGTGTGTGCGAAGCGGATGAAGCATCGGCTGTTTTATCTGCGTTCTGACTCCTGGTTGTTCATGGCAACCATTTAACGGAAGTTCCCTTCATCGGCTTGACGAGCGATATGGCTTTCTTGCCATCCTTCCACATTTAGTAAAAGAATGCCTCAGTGCTCATGTAAAGCATCTAAAAATCTCTTAGCTTGATGAAGCCGTACTTTCAATGTATGCTGAATGCATTTAATATGTGAACTAACTTTGTATTTTTGTGCATTTTTTCGTAAACCATTCATATGCGATTAAAATATTTTAAAATTGTATTCCAGATTTATTGCCCAAATACATTAAATGTGCAGTGAAAATATATACGTTATGTATTACTATTTATTTGAAAATGCGCAAAAAATACCATTCTAAATGCGTACAAAGTGTGCTAATAAATTCTAAATGGGCAGAACGAAGTGCCTAAAGTATATTCAAAATATGTTGCAAGTGTACACTTGTGTACACTTGTTTTAATTGCACATTCTAAGTATACCCTTGTAATACACTTTTGTAAAACTCTAATTAAAACACTAAATACATTTAAAAAATTTTATTGCAATGTGAGTCTTGGAATTCCAGGAAATCTTTTGTGGCTTCAAAAACTTTAATTGGGAGCAGCCTAAAGATATGCTCGATTCATTGAATCTAAACCGGCCTGCACTGAATGGGGCAGGCAAACGACTGCAAAGAACACGTATGCATGAAAACTTTGCATTTTGAAATTCTTTTAATAAACACCTCAGCCCAGTGGCCAATGTCGCCTGTACAATCAGCAAAGTAAAATGAATGCCCTTCAGCCGCCTCGGTATCCAGCATTATGAAGTTGACTCCCCTGAACTTTAGAGTCTCTCAGGCGGGACATTTCGCCAGCACCGTGGAGCGGAAAGAAAACAAAAAGGAAAAAATATTTTAAACACTGCTTGTTTAGTGCAAAATTTACGGCTTTTTTAGTAGTGCGAACGTCCTTTAAGCAAAATTATTGCGTACCTTCCCATTCACAAAAACGAAAAAAGTGTCATACATATACAATGCAATTTTCAAGGACCTAAAAGAATGTGTGTAGTATTAAGCATATTTTATATTGCCGTGTGGCATTGAATCTTCAAGTCCTGAAAAAGTGAAGGAAAGGGTATGTTTGGAGATTATGCGGGGCTGAACATTAGCGGAAATTAGAAGAAAACATGCAGCTTGACAATAATATTAACGTTATCTCTCCTACAAGAGAAATCCTAGCGTTGTGCTAGTTTCTTTTTTGGGATGCTTGAGTGGTCATGGCCGCCCTTCTAGTTTTTCAACTAACTTGGACTTACCAGGCCTGTGCCCCACGGAAGCTAATAAAAGGTCACTACTGTTTGTATTAGGTATAATAAATTTATGTGGTCCGTATTTGGCGTCACCGTCTTCACAGATGAAAACAGTTAGAATTGATGGAGCAGGGAGGAAGTAAAAGGCTTAAATACGTCATTAGTTGGGCATGCGCCCAAAAAATGCCTTTCAAGGAACGGCGCAGTAATTATTTTTCTAAATACATTAACTTAACATTTAGAAGCCGTCTATACAAATTCAAGGGCTTACAAGGTAGGTACCTAACCGATAGTATTAAAAGGGGAAAAACAAAATGTCTAGCTGTGTAATACATAATTTTTCTCCCTCTCCACTGAGCATCACCGGAAATTTTGTACTTTTGCTGTCCACAGAAAATGTAGTCCTCAAACTGAGAAGAAGAAAGGAAAAGTTTTGTAAAGGCTGGCGTCTTTAGGTGAAGAAAAAAACGACGAGCACCTGTTAGCGTCACAGAATAACCGGTAAAAGTAGTGGATTTAATATTAGTCGAGACACAAAAATCAAAGTGATTTAAAGTACACATGAAGCGCAAGTGAGCACTGGACCCTTTCCAAAATGGCCCTAGCTTTTTCTGGGGAGCAGTAAGCCACTCCGGCAACACTGTTAACCACCACCTTGAAGAAAGCGAGAAAGCAGCAAACTGTCCACCGCGGCGTAAGGTTGTTTTTGTCATAACTGGGTGGTAAATTGACCTCACTGTTTCTACTTTGTTTGAAGAGCAGCATATTATAGGTTTTTATTCGACCACGTCGTCGACTGACAACCCTATAAGATCTGCGCATCGTATATTGCTAAAAGAACATTAAAACCATACACAAAATCCCCAATATTTGTTTTCTATTGGGTGCAGACTGGTGAAGTGATGGGTGAAAACGTGCAGCCGCCCCGGCTTTCCTGCGCGACGCTTCCTTTCCTAAGGTGTCGTCGCGCTAATCACCCGTGCTCACCCCGCAGAGTGTTCCGTGTTGTCCACCTTTTAGCAAAGAGTTTATAGTGGCTGCTAACCACACACACACACACCCCGCTAAGGATCCATCAAGCACTCGCTTTAGATTAGCTGTTCTGCAAAGCAATCTGTCTGGATAATTGGTCCGCAATGATGAAAATAAAATTGTGCTGCAAGGACAGGACCAACAGCAGAAGACACTCCACACAGCGCAGTGTGGTGTGTCTCATATACCCCGTAGTGCGAATCCATTCCTTGTCATCAAATATAGTGATCACTAAATAAAGCTGTAGACTGGGCTAGTCGGTAATTCATAGTGATGAAATGTAGCGTGGCAGAAACACACAGTACGGCAAAGAGCACTCGTCCGTGTCTTTCCGTCCCGTGTGTTTCTTCGGGGCTACATTTGACGATTACTGTTCACATCCCTCTGTAGGGCTGCCTACAACAGTTATCCACCGGTTATCAGCTCTCGCCTTTGTATACCTAACCACACTCCATGTCTTTCTCTTAGATTCAGCTGATATGTCTTCCACCCCAGTTCTGCCCCCACATTCAAAACGTCTGTTTTCTAACCCATCATCCAAGTTGCCTTGTCTGCCCTCTCATTCATCGCCGGTAATTTTAATTCGTTCTGTACCTTCCTCTTAAGTGACAGAGGTAGACTATAGAGCTATTTACATCACAGAGCTTCTTGATATATGTTCGTTCAGCCCATAGTTAGTTGAAGCGAAATTTTCTTCCCATGGTTCGGATTGAAACTGACAACTTGTCCAAAGTAGATTTTCTCAGGAACATCACCTAAAATTTAATGGCCAGCCTAGTCTAGCCAAATGCCAGATCAGTATTCTGTGGCCTAGAATGTTTATTTTGTTAAGAGTTATAATACTCATTTTTATTGCAATAACTAAGCTTGATTAGTGCACTTCTCGAAAAAAAAATGCGTGTAACCTTCACGCATGACATTGTATTGAGAGATACGGGGTATAAAAAGATAAATGTTTGGTTGCATTTTTGTGGTGAAATCAGAAATCAGAAAAGGTTTATTGTGTGATATACAGATAACATGGGCAAGATATACAGAAAGAGGTCCCATAGTCAAAGGCTGTAAGGGGACCTTTGGTATAATGTAGAAGTGAGAATAATTGTGATGTACATAGCAGACAGACAGACCTTTATAAATTGCAATTGAGATAAATAAAGTATGAATATATGATTGTAATCCCACAGAAGTATTGAAACAATTTAAAACCAAGAAAACCGCGGTTATTACAAAAACAAGTGATTACAGAACGCAACTCAAAATGAAAAAAAAAACAATTAGGGACAGAAAAACAGGCTAGCTAGTTGACAGATAGGACTTTTTAGCTTCGATTTAATTACATTCAAGGTACGGGATGCTATAATGTCATAAGATAAGCTATTCCAAAGAAATCTCAGAAAAATAAACGGTTTGCTTGCCGTAATTAGTGCGCACTTTTGTCAAGAGAATGCTATTAATTAAGGCAAACCTTGCGACATTGCTATTTGAAAGAGTCGAAGTTAAGTGCGGAAGTTGATTGTAGTAACTATATCATATGAATACCAAGGTTATATTTAACACGTTCGGTAACAGGTAATGTTTTCTTGAAGTAATGACGTAGCGTTAGTGAGAACTGGGGTTGACGTGAATACTCCTATTACTTAGTTATAAATCGTCTTAACTGAAGTAAGATAAGTGGTGTATGTGTTACCCTATAAAATATTACAGTAAGAAATGTGTGAATGAACAAAAGAAAACTACAGTGATATTAGTGTTGAGGTATTCAAATAAGGGCGAGATATAATCAGTATTCTACTGCCATACATAACTTGGTTTCTAATATATGCAGTGTTTCTGTGGCAATTCAAGTTAGTGTCTAGTTCAACGCCTAGGAATCTACAGCAATCGGTTACAGGGATGTCATTGAGAGAGATTTTAATGGGGAGATAGAAGGTAAAGGTTTTTGCGGTGAAGTGAAGACGACGAATGAAGTGAAGACGACGGTGAAGTGAAGACGACAAAAGAAAGCTTTTGAAGTGCGCAGAGAGGCTGCGCGTTACAACTGTTGCGAGACGGGGCATTTCGCTGTGAGTTGCAAGAATGGAAAACTCGTCTATCACGCGCTACACCAGAGTAAGGAGAGCAGGTAGTTTGCAGAGCCATACGTACGTGAGCTAGTGGCCTACGGTAAACCGTGCCGAGTTCTTTCCAACTCCGCGGCGACAGTAGCCATGATCAACTCTTCGTGCGTTTAACCGGTGCAGCTGACGGGACAGTTTGTTTGGGTGAAGCAGGCCGTAGCAGTACCAAACCTGCGCCTGCCGATTGCTAAGGTCAGCATCGGAGGTCCGTTTGGTGAACTTGTCACGCAGGCGGCAGTATCACCACGAATTCTTCCGAAACACATGTACCTATTCTCGAACCGGTCGGATCAGCTGTTACGTGACAAGGAGTACAATTTCCAGAAACTGCCGAGAAAAGAATCAGCTGAGGCCGCTGCGAAGCGCTCAAGTAAGTGTAGTGTCGCCACCTCTGTGAGGAATGGCGAAACTGGGAAAGATAGAGAGGGCAGTGTAGTTCCGGAGGCTCACGACAGAGGGCAGCGTAGGTCCACTGTGTGTAAGGACACTACAGTGAGCGTAGATGTTTCAGCGTCGTGTTCGGAGTGCTCAGGTTCACGGGAAGCCTTGAAAACGGCTAGCGACCCGAACACGAGCAGCTCGCAGGCTAACGACATTCCGCGGGAAAGCCTAAACCATGACCTTACCGAAAGGAGGTGTTAAAAATATTAGAGGAAGAAGAGGTAGCTTGGCAGCTGCCTCCTACTATCACCGTCATTGTAATGATCCATCCGTCATTAAAGATTCGCTCACGTCCCGCGGTCCTCGGCTCGGTTCTTCAACAAAATGGTGCCGTGACCAGGATCAAAGGATAACACAGTTGAAAACCTGAGTGCGGACCGCCCCACAACGATGACGTGAGTGACCGCAACGATGGGACTACACTGCTGCTCCTGACCATCGACCGCAAGCGTCTGCGAAGAAAACCCAAGGAATTGAGGACGCACCAAACGTGTACCGGATAACACGTCCTCAACAACTTTTACCGATTATTCGCGGACGCCTCGCGGACACTGAAAGTCAACGACAACGGCTTCGACCTTCCACCGACCGTGATCCTTCCTGACGACCACGTAGACATAGACGACGTCGAGAATGGACCTGGAAGCCCTTTGCCAATGACGGAGCCTCGTCCGAAAGAAGGTAACCACACTGATTGACGACATCAAAACTGAAATGGGCGCCGAGTCACCATAAATCTCTAAGCTCATTTTCTTAAAAAACGCCTACTCGAAATACATGATATTCTAAAGACGTTTGACAGCAGTATTGAAGAACTTCTTGATTTGGATCATTTAACCGAGGAATATGAAATCGCATTAGAATTCGAAGATTCTATCCTGTTAACCAGATTTAGAATGAACAGATTGTTTCCCGAGTTGGAAAACCATTTCAACAATAACAATGCAACAATATCACTGAAAACACAGGATTGTATCTCCAACAACAATTACTCGGCAGTACAGAGCACTGACTCCCTCAACAGGAAGATTGATTTGGTGACACCAGTAACGCAACGGAGTGCTTCATTCAAACAAGGAATTAAGGCATCACCTGACGAGACATCTGCTTCTGATTCTGGTTCAGACAATTTCAGTCCTGAAAACGAACTTTTTCCAATTGGTCACCGGAGCAACGACAACGCAGTGGGTGCACCAGAAAAGGCTTCCGCTTCGTGTAGTCTTCATGAGGCGAAAAGAAGCACAATGCGCAACGGACAACCTCATAAAGACCTGCAAGCAGAAAGCGTTGACCGCAAACTCCCTATTATGAACCGACACATCCACGCAGCCCCGGACTCATCCACCAAGCGTTCAAATTTATGTCGACATCGCGGTAGCACTAATACAGAATTGATTCTCTTTGCGAGGCCAAAGTTGAGGATTTGATAGCCCCGACCCCAAAACGAAGACGGCGAAAACCCCGAAGCCGGAAGGACCTACGACAAGCATGTACGCGTGTCCTAAATGTACATCCACCGAAACGCATGATAACCTGCCAATTGATCCGAAAGTCAAGAAAGAAAGGACAAGCCTTACATAGAAAAATCGGTAAACACATCAAAAGACCCAGCCTGCACCTGAATTCTTCTAAGACACGACAGGCAACCCCACGCTCATGTCACACGAAGTTTGGACGGACACTACAATGTCGTTATCCAGGACAGAAGACGGTCCAGACGAGCAACCTATTCTGGTCGGATTCATCAATGCACTGGTTCCACAGACTCTCCAAGCATCGTTTGTAGCATAAGTATAGAATACTCTGATGCGGCTAATACGGGCATGACATCAATCGGGGTCACAATGGACCACTCACATGAACTTGGACTAAAAGGCTTTGCTGTTGTCTATTCCGAAGGCAGAAGCAATGGATGACTGCTGACAAGTGAACTTTAGGCGTTATGTCAAACTTCTTCCTACATTTATTCCGCGGTCGGGAGGATGTTAAAAATAGTAGAGGAAGAAGACGTAGCTTGGCAGTTGCCTTCTACTATCACCGTCATTGTAATTATCCATCCGCCATTAAAGATTCGCTCACGTCCCGCGGTACTCGCCTCGGTTCTTCAACAGGAGGCAACACGGGTGCGTTGAAACGAAAGGTGTTTCTCCGAACGCGAGTTCAGAGCCGAGCTACGCTGGGCAGAGCTGACAGTTGAGACCCTGAACGGTTTTCACGGTGCAGCTAAGCTTAAGGACAACGCCGCAACTGAGCGAGTCGCTAGCGTTTCACCTCCAACTCGGATACTGGATGTCGAGCAATGGCCAGCCGAGAACGTAGCCATTTCCAGTGTCGCCTGGGGTTGAGCCGTCTGTTGAGACTGGGTTGCCCGTGCCTTGATTGGCCATGACAGCCTGAAACGAGAGCGAAAACACCCTCTGGTGTTCGCTTTCCGACAGTGCCGCAAAAAAGTGCTACAAGAGCTCCTATGCGGGCGTGCACAGTGGCAGCGCCGCACGCACGGTTAGCGCCGGGTCCCAGTGGACCTCGGAACGGCCGAGAACGAAAGCGCACGCCTTGCTCGAGCGGCGGAAATTACAGCAGGTTTCTCCGCACGCTCAAGAGACGTTTCGAAAGAACGCCGATTTCCTCTCGACCGGTCGCAGTAGCTTTCAGAAAACAGGCGCACCTAAAGTGATGTACAAAAAGGGGAAAGCTCAGGGCAAAGATGTCAACTCAAATCGCAGCTCTCAGCGCGAGGAATGGCCTATGGGCACCTGATTTCTGGTTGGCATTTTTTTTCCTGAATCAGGTTTCGCCCTTTACGATTACATTTCTTTTGTGTGGGACATTTCCAATCACGCCAAATGTCACCTGTCAAGTTTGTGTGCTTTGCTAAAGTACCGCTGGGATAAAATATAAATTTGTGTAGTTAGTTATTGGCGTATTTGTTTCGCAACTAAAAGCTTGGTAGAGCTTCAGTGTGGATTTGTCGTCGCACTTTCCGGCAATGCAGTTGTGTCTTCCTGTGTTGTTCGGTTGCTTGCCGGGCCAAGCCAGAGACGCTCTTGGCGGGCGACTACTCGTCCAGTGACCGGCGCGGTGAAGCTCCAGCAAGGTGTCGTAGAGCTGAGGCGTTGGGTCGAGCATCTGGCAAGCACTTTTCTCCAAAAGCATCCCTCCGGACAACAGTTGAAGACTCTTATCCATCGGAATCTCGGACCCCTGGCGGAGAAGCTATTATGAATCAGCCCGACGCTGTGCTGTTTGGAATACTCCTCGGCTGTACGCCGAAGCCTCCACTACGTGCCCCTTTCAAGCAGGCCCCCCTGTCAGTGACTGACACTTGCAGCCGACAATTCAAACAAGCAGCGACGTGTCTGGATCGGTGGCACCTCATTATCTGCGTGATCAAACTTCGGTGGCGTGCCCCGACGCAACACGCCGCGACTTGTCCGAAGGACACGAAAGCCCCGCGTCCGCTGCGGCGACCTGCTCTCTCCCCTCTGTCGGACTCAGCGTGCATCGCTACTACCTACTGCTCACAAACTGTGGAACGAGTGTTGTGTGTGTGCGCGCGCGCCCGCGTGTGTGTGTGTGTGTGTGTGTGTGTGTGTGTGTGGCGATCGTGACTTGTGCACAATGTAGAGGGAACGCTCGTTTTAACCGTTGGCCCTTTGGATATAAATAAGACCTCCCAAGCGCTGTAGTTCATTCCTGTTTGAGCCATGAATCAATGCTGTCACTCTGCTCGAGTCGTGTACTGTAACCTCGTCGGTCGCGGCATTATTCTTCAGATTCGGATCATCTCTTGATATGAAGTAAACAAGTAAAGTGGGCCTACGGCTTCTGTTCGTCTTTGGGGCAGCAACATCGGCTGGCCGCTAGCTTCACCACGCTACTACACTATGTCGGACGCGACGGAGCTCGGCTCGGGTACGCCTTCCCGTAACAAGAAGGCCGACACGTCTGCCAGATTCAAGCAGGGAAGGTTGATGAGGCTCAGGGACGGTACTTCTCGAACAGTGGCGGAAACGCACGATCCTCTCGCACTGATCCCTCTGGCAAGCCTGCGAAAGCCTGCGAGTACAGAACAAATGTTTTCATTTGCGGTGAAAGCGACATCCAAAGACTGCCGCGCTTCGAGGCCGTTGAACCGTGAACGCAAGCGGATGCGTGCGGAATCAAGAGGACAATAAACTAAGTTCTCGAACAAGAAAATGAATTTCTTACGCGCAATAAAGCTGCTTCGTGTGGATGTAAACATTGCCTCTTGCTTTTGTACACAACTGCGCGCGATCAACCGGCGGACAAGCAACCTGTTCATTTCAGTTGAAATCAACTAACGGCCTGTGGCACACCATGTCCCACGTTCTCGCCGTTTTCTGAAAGAAGTTACAAACCTTTGTCCTGCTCGGTCAGTGCAGCGTTGGGGCCTTGGGTAGTTTCCAAAAAATAAAGCCACGCTGTAGGCGAGTGAGCGCTGGATGGCGGACGCCATGATTTTGAGCTGCCTGTGTTGCCGGAGCAAATTCTTTGTTTCGCTAATGATGAAACTTCTCATTTACTGTTGCGCAGTACGTCTATGACGTAATCAAAGACTTAAGTTAAAATCGCTGTTAGCTACTCAACTAAGAAGTTACGTCGTGGTAGTCAACAAGATTATTTATCAGTTTGTAATGATGAGTGGTGTTGTCTTCTGCTATATAATTGTCTGCTAGGCAAACATGCGCGCGTAGTCACGGTAGTCCTATCGGTTTTGTTCAATGGTACGGTGTTGCCAGTGATGATGATGCTTAACAGCTTTTCCTTCGTAACGGAGTGGTGTTGCAGAGCGACCTTAGTCGCGATCCACTGTAGAATCGCCCCGTAAAAAAACTAATTTCCGTCCTAGTCTTACTTCTTTGTTCGTGTGTCTTCCCAGATTCTTCCCTGCTTCTTTCCAAGCAAAGCTGTAACCTTCTTTTACTAACCTCCACTGATGTCCAATTCACCTTTAAGGCTTCCGGGAGCTCTATGTGTCCTTAACCGAGGATAGGATTCATTCCTTTGCATTCCGTTACAACATGTCGCATGGTATCTGATTCTCTACAGCAATTTCTACACAGTTTTTACTGTACCGGCTAACGGATAAGCGTTTTTTGTCTTCAAGCGACCCGCCCGGGCTTCAAAAAGCTGTGCACTCCCTCTGGTATTATCAAAGAACTTTTATCTCGTTGTCTACTGCTTCGCGGTCCTGTAGATATCTCGGAACGTCTTTGCGTACATCCTCTTGTTCCAGGTCATTGCCTGTGATTACCTTACGGCATTTTTTATTGCCTTGATCATTTCCCCTGAGCTTGCAGGTTTCATATACTTTAACCTGAGCATTCTGGTTATTTTCCCCTACTGTGTGTCAATGATTTTTATGTAAGATGTCGTAACACTCTGGCGGCCCATCTCTGGTCATCAATATTTATGGTCATCACTATTTCAAAAGATATACATTTTGCTCTGTGATTACTAACTTCAAAGGGAGCCCATCCGGTGTCTCCTTGCGCAGCCTAGTTTTTGTTTTACTGTGTGCTCTTAATGCGTGTTGACCTACCGCCCGATGATTTACTTCTAGCTCTGATTCAACCTCTGATTTTAAAAGGTGAGTTCCGGTACCATGACTCCCTTCCAGACCACTGTCACTACTTTATATTTGTTATATCACCATTGTGCTCTGTTCTTCATGACAGATCTTGCTCCTTTTTTCTTTCGTTCCTAAATTCTCCTCGTTAGTTTTTAGATAGGCTTGACCTTCCTGTATCCATACACCTAGATATTTGGATTTCGTTACCCACGGAATTCTTCCTTGTTGAACGAATACCGATTTGTGCAGGCGTCGTCATTAAAGACAAGAACTCACGACTTTGCTGTGCTGCTCTGTAGTCCACACCACATGAATAGCTGGCGTTCAGTCATTGTACGGCAAGGTTTCAAACAGCAGTGCGTGGTGGTGATGCGGATATTGATGATAGTGGTGCCAGCGGTGGAATGAAACGTACCCACAAAAAAGTGGCCATTGCAAAGCCAGCACAGTCATCCAGTGTTCTCTAGGAGACATTCTATTCTCAAAAAGAAGACGACACTTCCTCCTTGCCCTCCACGTCACCAGTAGTTTGCTTTGAGAACGCTCAGTGTTCTCCTGAGCTCGAAGTTCCGGCTTAGTGGTCTACACTTCAATATTTAGATGGTTCCGATGCTAATGTCCGTGGCAGTGTTGCGGAATGGGCGTCCCGATTCCATTCCAATTCCATTCCGAGGAATTAGAACTTTTCTTGATTCCATTCTTTTCAATTCCTCGGAATGAGAGAAGTTAGCCCATTCCCATTCCTGGAATTGACAGGAAGTTCAATTCCATTCCTTTAATTCCTCAACGTAAAAACTACCTCAGGTGATCTATCGAGTTGCAGAGGAACGTAACATGAATCTGATGTTATCATACGGTTAGAATACTGCAAATGTATGCAACATGTGTCGCTTGTCACCGAAGTTTAGAGGTGGCAGCAGGTTGGTGTATACATATCTCGTGCAGAACAACTACCCAATGCAAAAAATTAGCGCCCCTTCCTAGCGAAAGCAGAGAGAAGCGCGAAAGCTAAAAGTGCGTCCAACTTTCTCTGAAAGTGCGCCTAACCGATCGTCAAATCATCAGACACCCAAACCGCAAGCGAAGAACGAACCCATGCAACGATTTTTCGCGCACTAAGTAAACGCAGCTACGAACGATCTAAATGCACACCGTTACGTGGTTTATGAGATAAGGGATTACTATTGTACTCCTTCATGATCGACGCATGTGTTGTCTTATTTAGAACCGTTCGTTTATGCGATTTTTAAGTTAGTATTTTGACACAATGCAAGCACAGTTTCTGAGCGAGAGCGAGAGAGAGACTGAATCTGTGGCCCCCGGTTTAACGCACGCGCCGTGTGTGCAGAGACCTTGTCAGAGCTTTTCGGTCGCGCAACCAGTCTAAAGGGTAATGAATTAAGGTTTGCGACCGAGTGCAATCTGCCCCACAAAAAAAATCTTGAGCTTTAAAAAGGGGCAGTGTCACACTGCTCCTTTTTGCATAATAAGAACAGGGATCCCACTACTTATTATAGTATTCGCATGTTAACATGTTTTAATGGTTTGTTCTTGCGGGACGCGAGGTGAAGCAGCTATTACGTTGATGTCCGCTTTTTCCGTTTTCTTGTACAGTCTCTGGCGTGCTTAGTTGCTATGTGCATTGCGTGCCGTCATACCAGCGTAATTAGTATGCTGTGGATAACCGATTGATTGTGGGGTGTAACGCGCCGACGCAAAACAGGCGATGAGGCGCGCCGTAATGGAGGGCTCCGTATTAATTTCGACCACCTGGGGATCTTTAACGTGCCCCGAAATCTCTTACACACGGGCGTTCTTGCTTTTCGACTCCACCAGAAAAGCGGCCGCCGCGGCCGGGAATCGAACCCGCTACCTCGTGCTCAACAGCGCAACGCTGCTGGGGATAACTCAGTCATGTCGCGCGGAGCTTGCTCACATGTACACGCTTTCAAAGGGCTTACTTGAATGATTTCAAGTGAATTTACAGCCTTGAGCACTAATGCTACTGTACCAACGCGATAGACGGGAGGGCAGCGGCACAGAACACCGTTCACAGTTCTTGCAATCACCGTACGAAAGTCGCGACCACTTCCACGTTCACCTCCACTGCGCTTGTTTATTGTCCTTGAACTACCTCAGACCAATGCGCTCAAAACGGGACAATATTTATGAACCCCTCATTTAAAGGAAGCGAACCACACTGTGACGGGAGCCCTGTCAAAATAAAGAAGTCTAGTCAGGCAATTTGTGTCCATGAAAGCGGAACCAATATGTACGAGGACCTGATCAAAATTTTGAAATGAGATCTTCCTACCTAAATAGTGGCGATGCTCCAACTTTCAAGCCGACGACTAAGGCTTCAGTAATCATGTATGTTTGTACCAGGCGTAAATGGCATGTGCACACAAGGACAACTACCAAACCATGAATAAGTTTGGCACGACTGGAGGAGAGGGCCGCACATTGCTTTTGAAGCAAACCACGGTGTCGCACTGCTGAAAGCTGGCAAAGCACTCGCAAATAGGGGCGCTATTGGAGCCGCAGCTATCGCAAAAAAACGCCTTTCAGCAGCTGTGTGTTCTGCATTGCCGTACAGCACGAGGACGCGGGTTCGATTCCTGCCCGCGGTGGCCGCTTGTCTGGTGCAGGCGAAAAGCAAAAATACACGCGTGTGTACGAGATTTCGGAATACGTTGAAGATCCCCAGGTGGTCAAAATTAATCCGGAGCCCTCCGCTACGGCGCGCCTCATCACCTGCGTTGCGTCAGAGCGTTAAACCTGACAATCAATCGATCAATAAATCAATGCATTCTCTAAAAATATCTAGTGTAATGGTATATCCCAGCTGCCCACTACCAGAGCTTGGAGGTAGAAAGCTCAGTAACATATCCGAAGCCCGCTTCTTACGCTCACATTGGCTGGTTCCGGGCACGGAAATTCATCACCCACAACTTTTTTCTGCCTTTATTTTGATTTGCTGAAGCCCCGGGGCCCCATTGCAACACACGGCCGCGACATGCGGCTTGCAAGCTGCAATGCTACTCACTGCGCGCTGGGTACGGAGGGTGGAAGGAGAACGCCAAGCAGACTCGCTGTTTCATGTTTCACACGTGAACGCTTTGTATTGTTAGCTCCAGGATTTCGCAGCATCAGCTTGCGGTGAGAAACACCGCGGCTTCTGCTTCTGGATGCTATTCCCCGCCTACTGGCCTGGCCACAGTGGGCATGCAATTGAGACGCCGGTCTGCCATTGGCGCCACGGAGTGTTGTAAAGATGAAGCTATGCCTCAAAAAGCCTTCCGAAGCACGAAGAGTCGACCTAGCGGAGCCACCGGCCATGCGCGCTTGCGCTATAGTGCCTAAAATATACTTCTAGGCACTATGCTTGCGCGACTCGAAGTTCATTTTCAAGCGCGCTGAGGCAGGCTGCGCGGATTCAGTTTCTTTAGATGCCGGGTATGCGTTCTCGTTTTCGTCGCCGCTGCTCCCTTTGAGATATACCAACGCAGTGACCGCCACAGACTACTTAAGTAGCCAGAAGGCTCCAGCGATGGTAACACCGTCATCTGAAAATCACCATTCCTTTCCCATTCCATTCCGGGCAAAAGGAGCCTAATTCCATTCCCATTCCATTCCTCCAATTGTCGTCCTCATTCCATTCCCATTCTATTCCGGCATCTTGAAAAGGTGGAATAAATCCGGAGTCATTCCGATTCCGGAATGGCAACTCCGCCACACTGGTCCGTGGATACAGGTCCCAGCAATATTAACGGCTGTGTGCCGATTCCTTCGATTTTTTATGGTATAAATTATACGTTTCTTTATGTGAATAGCGGTGGTTTTAGGTCTTTTAGGTAAATTTAGGGGTAGGGCGCAGCATATCAACAGGGGGGAGAGAGAGAGAGAAAAACATCTTTAATGGGCAAGTGAGGTAATCCAGGCTGGGCGCCCGACTTGCTACACCAAATGGGGGTGAAGGTGGGATGAAAATATATAAAAACTCTCACTTACACATGAATTCACAAACACACAGACGCACACGAAAAGCGCACACACAATCAGGCGATATAATCTGTTGTCTGAGAGTTCATAGCTCACTCACAAGTCCAGTGGTCTGGAGGAACGTTAAGAGCGCATTTGGTGCGGGACTTGTCATACCGGTTGTAAGCCAGGGCCCAAGGAGTTGCCTCGAAGATCTCCGGGCGGACGCGGGCAGGCCAAGAGAAAGCTTAGACGCTCTACGCTCAAGTTTGTAGCGAGGACTCGTGCAAATAACGTGTCTTCTTCAGCAAGCTCTTCTTGTGGCTGCACCGTGAGGGGCTGAAGGGCTGCTCGATAGTCGGTGAAGATTGCCTATGCCTGAACTGGAGCAGTTAGAATTCGGTGCAATGGAGCCTGTGGGGCCGTCCATTCAGTGACAATCGACGAAGTTTTGTGGTCTAGTTTTGCGGTAATTTTTGTGCGGTTGATGGGATCCATATTTAGATGGCAGATTATGTATTCATCAGCGATCCTTCCGTGAAAAAATGAGTGTAATTATTATAGGTACTGGCAATGCGCTCCAATGAAACGAAATTTAGAGCAGGCACAGGCAACTTACAACTGCTCTGAATGCTGGGAACGGTTAGTGTTATTTTCCAGGAGGCAAATGTCCATGGTGGCTGGATATGCTCTGGTGGGCTCTGATACACAGGGGTGATAAGGCACATACCTAGGCTTCCGAGTCAGAAGCCACCGGATGGTCGACAGTCCTCGTCACAAACCGCAAGCGTGCAAGAAGGAGTTCTTGCTGGCAGAGAACCGTTGGAGAGAGACGCCTATTCTCCCTGAGAGTCGCAAGGGTTGAAGTATTTTTAGGCACCCCAAACACACACAAAGCACTTTGGCTTGTACGCCTTCCAGAAGGCGTGAGTTGGTTTTTGTGAGAGGCTCCAGGGAAGGCAAGCTGTAGCGAAGCAATCCATCGCAGAGTGCATTGTAGAGCCTCATTAGAGACGCAATCGAGGAACCTCGCGCACTGCAGGAGATCATGTGGAAGATCGATGCGTACGCCTCTTGCTTGTGCCTCAATTGCGTATATGTGGGGACCACGTCTTCTTCTTGTCAAAAGTGACTCCTAGAAATTTGTCGCTGTCAACGTAAGATATAGGAATAGGAACGCCTCTGAGTTTGAGAAGATACCGGGAGAGGTACGCCTGGGGAAGGCTATCGCAGCAGACTTCTCCGCCTATATGTCGAGTCCACATGCTGCCAGAAAGGTTGCAATTGAGTTAATGGCCCTTTGAGAGAGAGAGAGAGAGAGAGATAAATTTTATTTTGAGGAAGTGTCTCAAGGAGAATCGAAGTCCAAATGGTGGCGGCAGGTAACGGGCTGAAGGCCCGCCAAACCTTGCGCGCAAAATCCGCCGGTGGCTTTCTGAGCACCAAATTCAGATGTCGTCAGCATAAAGGGAAATTTGAAGAAATGGCAGCAAGCACTCCTTGATTACAATTAGGTAAATTAGGTAAAGTTAGGTAAAGTTCGGTGTCACCATCCTTAGTGGACATGTGCACTGAATTGCCGGTAGATAATTGCAGAGCCATACATACATTCTGCTTTGAACTCCGACGGACTTCAAGGGTATCTGGATAGCTTCATGCGACACAAAGTCAAATGCTGCTTTTAAATCGATAAACACTGCAATGGTGATCCGACACAAGGCTTTTCTCGCTTTACATTACTTGCGAGGGCCAGAACATTGTAAATTCTCCTTCTGCCTTTTCTGAAACCAGACATCTGCTCAAGTATATGTGTCTGTTTGCCAAGTATCCATTCAGGCGTAGGTGCACCATTTTCTCCGTAAGCTTAACGACACAACTCAGTTCAGTAGTCGGTCGGTAAGAGTTGATGTCCGTGTGTACCAGGTTTATGAACAGGTGCAACAAGACCCAATTTTCAGCTAGCCTCAAACGCGCCGGACTCCCAGGAACGATTGAAAATGGCAAGTAGGAATGTTTTGGCGTTGTTGCCCAGGTGAGACAATGCTGCGTATGTAAGGCCGTCAAGGCAAGGAGCCGAATCTGGGATAACCAACCTAAACACAGCAAACAGTTGTAACTCTCTTTGTAACTCTCTAATTTGTTTTGCAGCATAAGACCTCGAACACAGTGCCTTACACAAAACAAAATTTGTTGACAGCGGCACTTTCGGCAGCAATTTTTTAAACAAAATCTCAATTTGCGTAGCCACAAAGTCATGGCCGGCCATGCCATGCCGAACTTCTGGCCGAACTACACACTATGGCGGCCAGAGGTCGGCGAACTCACTCATGAGTCCACTCACTCAGACTCATTTTGACCCAAACTCACGCGTGAGTTTGAGTTTGAGTGAGCGCGAGACGAGTGTGGTATGGTGAGTTTGAGCTTGAGTGAGTTTGAGCTGAGTGAGCCCGATTGAGTTTGAGTACATTTTAACTTTGAGTCCATTTTGAGTTCTGAGTAAATGTTGAGTTTGAGTCCATTTTGAGTTCATTTAGAGTTCTGAGTACATTTTGAGTTTGAGTCCGTTTTGAGTTCTGAGTACATTTTGAGTTTGAGCCCATTTTGAATTCTGAGTACATTTTGAGTTTGAGTCCATTTTGAGTTTTGAGTACATTTTCAGTTTGAGTCCATTTTGAGTTGTGAGTACATTTTGAGTTTGTGTCCATTTTGAGTTGTGAGTACATTTTGAGTTTGAGTCCATTTTGATTTCTGAGTACACTTTGAGTTTGAGACCATTTTGAGTTCTGAGTACATTTTGAATTTGAGTACTCATTGAGTTATGGTTACATTTTGAGTTCTTAGTACATATGAGGTTTGAGTCCATTTTGAGTTTGAGTACATATGAGTAGCCTAGCTGGCATCTATGTTTGGCAGTTTAGTTTCATGCGGCGCTGTGGTCTCGGAATTCAGGTTACCTGTGGGTATGGCACCATTCGCGATCCGCATGATCGGTTGGTAGGGAGGGGGTGTCTGATTTTTTTTACTTTATGGTTGAATTTTCATGACCCTAAGCACTTGCTGTATACCAAGTTTTGGCGTCTGGCGCGTGAGTGAGAATTGACTGGTGAGGTCATAAAAAAGGGTTGTCTTAACTTTTCCTCCTCATGGATCCACTAAGAGGGTGGGAAAGGGGGTTGGGATAGCACACTGTGGTGCTTGCTTGCTCGTTGTTCGCCTACTACTGTTAACGGCTTGATATACTAGGGGTCGCAAAGGAAGAGGTGAGAGCCGTGGGGATAAGGGGGTGGGGGCTGTCCCTTCTACTGTTGCAAATGAATTAGCTGAATTGGCTGGGCAACGCCCCTTTCGGCAGAATAATGACCGCATTAGATTTGGTGAAATGTCAAACTGATGAGGCTAAGGCGTGTAAGGTCTCAAATGAATGGTCTCGATTAACGGAATCACGCGGGGTAAAAAAAATGCTCCCTGATTGTAGTCATCAGGCAGTCATAATTAGTGATAGATTGGGTTAAATTTCAAAATGACGCTGCGAGGGCATCTGGGGAATCAAATTCAAGGTCTCGATGTGGGGAATCATTCGGGACAAAATGAGTTATGGTTATATCATGACTTAATCATGGTTAGTCATAGATTCGGTTAAAATTTAAGTTCATTGCGCTAGGGCGTGTGGCGTATCAAATAAAGGTTTCGATGAGGGCAATCACGTGCTTCCTGATTATTATCATGACATACTCAAGGTGGGTCATAAATTAGGTTAAAATTCACAATGACACCACTGGGTGTGCGGGGCATGAAATTGAAGGTTCCGATGAGGAAAATCACGTGGGGCAAAAATGCGGTATGGTTATAATATGAGATATTCATGGTTAGTTATCGATTGGTTTAACATTCAAATTGATTCCGCTAGGATGTGATGGGTATCAAATTAATGGTCTTGGTGAGCGGAATAACGTGGGAGAAATACAAAAATGCGTCCTGGTTATAACCATAAGATAGTCATGGAGAGTCTTATATTTGGTCAAAAATTGAAGTGACCCCGCTATGGTGCGTAGGGCATCAGATTTACGGTCTTGATGAGGTTGAATCAAGCGGTACAAATAAAAAAAGGCCTCGTGCTTCTAATCATGAGACAGTCATTATGAGTCATAGGTTGGTTTAATTTCAGATGAGGCCGGTAAAGCATGTGGGGTGTCAAATGGAAGGTTTCAGTTAGGTGAATCATGTCGGACATTCAAATAATGCGTCCTGGTTACAGTCATGAGAGTCATGGTTAGTTTGACTGGTATGAATTCCATATGATCCTGCTAGGGTGTGTGGGGTATCAAATTAAAGGTCTCGTCGAGGGCGATCACGTGGGACAAATATAAAAATGCTTTCTGATTATAGTTACGAGAATATAGCAAATGGTATCTTTCTTTAATTGCTGGGTCCGGTTTAACCGAAATTCCCTGCCAACCCGTAAGGTAGTTGTGCTATATACATGCGAAGGCTTGTCCAGAGATGTCCATCAATGTGGTATACAGTAATAAAAATATTGGCGTTTAATTGCTGAATCATCGAGGCAGGATGGCATGGGGTAAGAACAAAAGCCATTCCAAGCTCTCGAACTTAAATCACCAAATTTAAAAACTCTCAGCTAATAGCTGTCATTTAAACGTTACTTCCTCCATTTCCCGTGTCCCAACAAACAAGCAAATCCTTCGACACATATGGTGTCGTGGAAATGGTGGACGACCATAGGTAACAAGGGGCATCAGAGCTCATCAGAAAGGCGAATTTCACATTTGCTTATGAATAAGCCTTGCGGACGCGTTTCATATTTGTAATTTCCTTCCCACAGTGTACCAAGGTGCACTCGAATCCAGAATTGGCCAATAACATGTGAGACATTAGTGTAGGAGATAGAGAGGCAACAGAGCCACTAAAACATAAACAGACATTGCGACAGAAGTAAAACACTTCAGAAAAATAAGCAAGCGCAGTTTTTTTGTGCGTTCGAACTGCTTATTTTACAATAAAATATCAGCGCAAGATATCAAAACAAGCACATGATGACAATGTAAAGGAAAAGAATTAACTCGGGCTCTGCAGTTCTCCAACGACTACATCTCAAACACAATGAAAGAACAGATGACTGACGCAACACACACACACACAGCGACACACACATACGCACACGCGCACACGCGCACACGCACACGCACACTCACAAGCACACGCGCACGCGCACGCACGCGCACTGCACTGCACACACACGCACACGCACACGCACGCGCACGCGCACGTACACGCACGCACGCACGCACACACACACACACGGACACACGCGCACTCGCGCTCGCACTCGCACTCGCACTCACATTCGCACTCCCACTCGCACTCGCACATGCACACGTGTGCATGCTGGAAATTAACAGCTGGGTACGGTGACGGTAATTCCTTACAACGATAGTGTGGTGCTTGTCCGACCTGAGCTACGAGAGCTCATCCCACCTAGCAAATGCTAATAAAAACTAATACAAGTGCCTAAGCAAACAACGAGGCACTTTTCTGTTTGTCCCACGTGAGTTTCATCCTCGAACACACTCAATTTGATACCACACATTCTTTAGCGCCACATCTCTTAATTTTAACCCAATCTGAGACCATCCATGACTCCCGTATTGCACGGTTCGCCATTTCCGATATTTTTTCCTAATATTTTTTTAGTTTTTAACATATAGTTTGATCAGTTGTCTACATTTACGCTTTTAGAATTATTGCAGGTCGAACTTTCCTGATATCTGCATTTTTGTGAAAATGCAGGGCGTTACACGATTCTGGTGGGGTTAGGGAGAGGGGGGTACTCGGCAAAGAATGCTACGCATTAAAAAAGCAAAGGCATATCCATGAACGCCTCTCGCTTCAGAGATTTGCGCGGACAGTTAGTTTTGACGCAAGGCGTTTTTTCAGGAAGCAGAGCAAGAATGCATGAAACCGTAACTTTAAACAGCTTCGACGTAAATGAACGGAGCAGTGAGCGCACATCCCCTCACCCAATCTTGCTTGTTTCGACCCAGGGACCCACCACACCATCGAGTCTAGACGGGCTCTGTCATAAACACGAACACGGAGCCTACATCAAGAGTTTGGTATCCAATATATACCTACAATTGCTTGCAACCAGTGGCAGTCATCGTGGGTAGAAGGTATAGCTGTATTAAATCTGCAACAAAAATTGTTCCCCACCTCACAGGAGCTACGATGTCATGTCGTGCCGAATGCAAGTGTTTGAGCTCACGAATTTGCACCCGTAATATTTTTACCACGTGTGAATTTGAAAACACTGAATGCTAATGAAATCAGAGTCCACCTGAGCCCCAGTAAATTCTTAGCACGAGAGAGTTGTGAGGCAATTTGAGTTCTGAATTCATTTTGAGTTCTCAGCCCATTTCGAGTTCTGAGTTCATTTTGAGTTTTGAGTACATTTTGAGTTTTGAGTTCACTTTGAGTTTGAGTACATTTTGATTTGGAGTACATTTTGAGTTTGAGTCCATTTTCAGTTCTGAGTACATTTTGAGTTTGAGTCAATTTTGAGTTCTGAGTACATTTCGAGTTTGAGTCCGTTTTGAGTTCTGAGTACATTTTGAGTTTGAGTCCATTGTGAGTTCTGAGTACATTTTGAGTTTGAGTACATTTTGAGTTCTGGGTACATTTTGAGTTTGAGTTCATTTTGAGTTCTGAGTACATTTTGAGTTTGAGTACGTTTTGAGTTTGAGTACATATTGCGTTTTGAGTACATTTTGAGTTCTGAGTACTTATGAGTTTTGAGTCCATTTTGAGTTTGAGTACATTTTGAGTTCTGAGTACATTTTGAGTTTTGAGTCCGAGTGAGTTCTGAGTTTTGCGCTCAAGGTGAGTTTGAGTTTGAGTGAGCGCAGATGGGCTGCTCAGCATTGAGTCTGAGTTTGAGTGAGTGGTGATTCGAAAAAAAAACTGTGTGTGAGTTTAAGTGAGCCGCGTCAACTTTGCCGAGGTATGATAGCGGCACTCATGGAGGCGTAGAGCGCTTCCGCCAAATCACGTTGACGCTAGCGCCAGATTCCATTCTAGGTAAGCTAGTGAGAAACTGTATGGTCCGAACAACTCATTTGCCGCCACAAACGCATTAAATCGCCCTACTCCCGAAGGCGAGGGCACCAAAATGAACGAATGAAACTCTCAGCACCGGAGTGTTGGCACGGAAAGGTAGCTGAGCTTCAAAATACGACAATTGTTTCTGCCCTCTAAGTGGGAAGGTTATGAGGAAGACCAAGTCCACTAAACCAGTGGCAAAAGGCAAAACATTGCGTTACTGGCCGTTTTAAATATTTCGGGCCTGGCCTGCACGGACAGGTGACGGCAGCTGCTGAAGCCACTTCTGGAAGCGGCTCACATCATTTTTAAAAAAACACTCCTCATACCACCTCATTTCAGAAAAAATATTTTTAACCCTTGCAAGCCGTTTTCCTCTAGGTAAAAACGCCTTAATCCTGAATGCATTTCTCTTTTTGGTCATTATGAACATCGTGCCTAACGCATTTAACGCCTTTACGTTATTGCGTGTAGCCCGGCCCGGCCAAACAAAATAATTCGGTATCTTAAAGCCTTAAATATTACTGTGAATTTTTATGTTCGTGTGGCACTGGTATTAACAGAACTTGGTAAGAAAGAATCCATAATATGAATACGAAAAATAAAGAACCCAAAAATTAACATTGCATTGCTTTAACATGAGAACATGGCATGTGAAATCGGTGTTAATAAAAGCGCCATGGTTTTGCTGAAGAAAAAAGTATACCCAGTTCTATTCAGTGGGAAATCTGCTAGAACCCCGAATTTTTTGGGGTTGTTTTTACGAAGATTTCAGTTACTCTGGGCTTCTTCTTTCTGCGTTATGTTGGAGACGTCTCAATGACTAACTGTCGTATAACGTGTTTCCCGATATTTCTACTAAGAAACAGTTAAAGCCATTTTCTGTCACCATGTTTTCTCGCAGATTGCCGCGTATTGACAGCGGGAAGTAATTCTGTAACCTTTACAACTTTACTGTGAATGACAACAACTACATGAACCTCTGCATATACGCAGATTTATCTTAGCAGCTTATTCCCCTATAATTTGTTTCAGGTTAATTGCCATAAGAAAAAAGTGAGAGCGATGTTCTGTAATAATACTCCCTCCGGAGATGGTCATGCTTCCTTGCACAACAGGCATTGTGCAAAATCCAGCTGACAAAACCAAAGCTAACACCGGTCTCCTTTAGGTCGGCTTCACCTGCAAACCTAAACGCAACACTGGGGAGACATTTTTCCTGTGGGAGTATAAGGCGTCTTATGCGAAACGTGAAGGCCCTAGGACCGCCTTTTATATGAAATTTTCTCAGCTACGAACCAGCTCAGAGCGGACAGCGGGGACAACCCAGCAGCTACGAAGGATGGCTAGCAGATTCCGATCCTATAACTCGCCCTACCTGGCACGTGTGAATGTACTGAAAGAGCGAACCGGATGCTCCTGTCCATGGCTAGGAGGCACAAGGCGCTTCCGATGCTGCTGTCCAGGATACACCCAATTAGGGACAGGCGCAACCGCAATGCGTATTCGCATACCATATCCTGTAGGAGGCCACGCCTGTTTGGACCACATTTCGCAGAGGCACACAACGGAGTGAAAAGCCTCCCAAATGACATATTAACACGCAATACCCGCCTAGGAGCGAAGAAAAAACCAATTAAACAGCGTTGTACTATACGGTTAACGCAGCTAGCCTTTGCTCTGCTAGCTACGGGACAGTTGAAAGCTAGCTAAAGGGAAAAAAACTGCCAGAGTTAGAGAAAATCACGGGGTGAAAATTACAAAACAAAGTGCAAAACCGGAGGCAAAAGTCCAGCAAAGGCAACAAAACTACGGGAAAAGTGTTAATATAATGCACAAAGCTACCATAAGTGAATACCATGGGTGGTAAAACATGTGTTCCAGAAAAAATGAAAAACAAAGGAACAACACTCGGCTCCTGTGGAATTTGAACGTGGCACCATATTCCGGAAAAACCAGGCGCCACTGAGTTACACTCACACAGAAAAATGCATTTTTCCTCATACCGTAACTCACACTCACGCTCACTACGCGCCCTCCACGACTCGCACACACTCACGCTAACGCCACCCCTCGCCATGACCACTCACACTCACTGGCGCACACGCTCACGCCTCACCGTCACCACTCGCTCTCACTCGCACTCACGCTCACCGCTCGCTATCACCATTCGCGCTCACCACTCGTCGTCTCTCCTCGCACTGGAATCTGTGCAGCAGACTCTCCACGAGATATACAACAGAACAGTATTAGTGCATTACGGCGTCAGAAGGCCATCCAAATCCTATTCTAAAATCAACACGCCAGCAGAGAAATATTTTTAGGGAGCCCTATAACAGGAGCTCACTGACGGCATATTTTCGAAGCTAAAAGCAATCCCGCTATTAACAACCATCACAGCGAGCGGCTCCTGCGACGAATAGCCAACAGCGAGTACAAGCGCAATAGTTGCGCTAACGCGGTAAGCACCGCAAATGGCGCGAGTACGACGAGGTGATTGCGAGTGGTGAGCGGTGCCCAGGGCAAGTGGCGAGTAGCGCTCACCGCGAAGTTTTGTCGCACTCTTGAACGGCGAGTGGGGCTCCCGCCCGAAGCGCTCGCACTCGCGAGTGGTGAGTGGGGCCCACGGCGCTTGAGGCTCGCACTCACTAGCACTCACACTCTCCGGTCCACAACGAAGGCGAGGCTCACTCACCATTCACTCATGAGTGATGAGTGAGGGTGAGTGAGTGCACGCGTTAGAGAGCCCGCCCACCTATATCTGGCACATGCGAGTGATAGCCTGAAGCGTCTAGTTATCGGGCAAACGCCGCGCCAGCCGCCGCAGACACGCAGCCTGTGGGATGGTCGGGCTGCGTCGACCACCTTAAGCACCCTTGAACGTGCCATCGCAAGTGCAGCGTGCACACCTTGAAAATACTGCAACGACGGCAAAAAAAATCTTGTGAATGGTGGAAGCCTCAAAATAAGACAGCGCTTATTGCATATTATCGCCTTCCTCCCGTGCCTTCGGTCAGCAAACTTTCAAGGTTGCTCTCTAGGAATCGGATTCCGATGCAAATTCTTCTATTTTTTGCGTGTACGAAGCCATAGTTACTGCGTTATAAAAGCCTAGTAAGTGGGCGGATTACGTGTTGCTTTAAAATATAAGCAGGTGCTTATGAGTTTCGTAAGCAGGTTGTGAGTACGCAAATTGCGCACCATCTTTGTTCTAAAAGGACGCCCAAACGCAGTTATCACAGCGTAAATTATCAACAAGCAATACCGGTGTATGGTACATCCATTATTCTACATAGCTACCGCCTCATTGAATGCAGACCACCACATGTGGTATAGACTCTTTAGGTGTCGATGTCCCTGAATGCTTCTTCAGCTACGGGATATCATATTTTACCATTGGCTCTCCTTGCAAAACAGACTATGCAAAACTGTGGGGTTGTGAACGGCAAAGAAAAATACAGGTAGCATCGGCTTCAGTAAAAGTTACGAATATGCAAAATGCATGGCCAAATGTTAGAGTTCCAAAAACGTTTTTTTTCTTCAGGAAAGCTTTTGCTGCAGGTTAGCTGAGAGGTAATAAAAGCGGTACAATTACTTTCTAACGCGGTTCTAACGCCAGAAATGTTTTTGTACAGCGAAAATATCACCAATCGTGAATATCCCCAAAAAATTCCTATATGCTTATTGGGTCTCCTGCTCACCTCCTCTACCCCCTATGACGTCCCACCCAAACAAAAAATTCTTTGATAGCTTTCTGGCGAAGAGTTTCTTTTGTTTTCGCGGCAAGTTTTTGCACAGCTTTTGTGCTGGGTAGTCCTAAGCCACCCGTAAAGTTTATTGGTGGAGGCACCAACGTAGACACAAAGTGCTACGATCGTTGTATCGGCATTGCGACGATCGTCTGCAATAGTGTCGGGTTCGATCACCCAACCCTCCCGTGTCCCGGTTTTCGCCGGTTCCTCCGGCCCCTCCCCAATAGAGGGCAGCGACAAGGGTGTGTGCGCAAGGATGCGGGGGCGACTTATACCCCTGACACACGGGCGCCTAAAAGGCCTTTGCAGAGAAGGACTGCTACCGAAACGGCGTTTGCCTCGATGACACACGACAAAGGAGAGTCTCCTTCACCGCAGCGGGCATTTCCCGCAAGGGGTGTTCGTCTATCTAGTCCGGGAGATGGGTGTCAACTTGTACCTTTAGGACTTTATGCCAAAGAGTATACCATCGCATTAATAAAAATGGTTATAGTGAGCGAAATAGTACTCACATGGTAACTCAATTTCGCGGAATAGAATCTACTAGACACTTACACTGCCGACTCGAACATGAAGATTTTAAGAAGAAAGCATGTTTTGCAGCTACTTCTGCTATCACACGGGACCCATTAAGTTGGTGGAGCCGGCCATCAAAACTTATAACTTCCGCGCTCTTTATTCAGTTTGTACCCGTGGCTCAAAACTCACCGTGCTCCGTCAGGTAAAAGAATGGGAATAGGCTCACCCAATCCGGTATGATCGGGAGAACAGTATGTTCGGAAAATAATTACTTATTGCAGTTATATACTTCATAAATTTCCAAGAAGTTGCTACATTTTAGGTAGCTGCTAGAACGACCTGCCGCTTGGCGTCGGTTGACTAGGCGTAGAATCGTAGGTTTTGGAGCGGATGTCGGGATTTCTAACCCTACCAAATACAATGTTTTTTTAAAGATAGGGGATTTGTTTCCCTGAAAAATATTCTGTTAGCCTAATTTGGCGGGTAATTTTTTCCAAATAGGGTGATTTGGTATCTTTGAGACCGGTTAACGTGTAACGGTATTTAAACCCATGTAAATACAATTCTGTATCGCACGGCAAGACCCTAGATTGCACCTATCTCGGGACAGAATACCGCTCTGTTTGCTTTGTAACGTTTGCCATGGAGTCGGGTGGCGGTGGTTTTAGCTCTACCGGGTGCATGCATCTTTGCCAGCATTGCGACATTACTGTGTTCTCTTTCATCTTGTTCTGAGGCAGACTTCATTGGGGAACCCCTTTCCTAGTGTGCTGCTAATGTCTATTAGGGTGTGGCCTCAGGGTCTATCAAAGTCGAGACCAAACCGATATACAGATACGTACAGTTACTACATCATCCGTTCAGTGACGCCGCTGTGGTGTCTCAGCGAGTATAGCGCTGTTCTGCTGACCCAAAGAAGACCGCTTATATACCGTCCGTGGTGGCTGCTTTTCCGATAAAGGCTGGCGAAAAGCAAAAACCCCAAGTTTCGAGATTTCCAAGCAATGGAAGATTTCAGGGGGTCAAAATTATTTTCAAGACATCCACTACTGTGCTCATCCTGGTGTTGCTTGGACGCCTTAAACGCCCCAACCAACCAACCAATCAATCAATCAATCAATCAATCAATCAATCAATCAATCAATCAATCAATCAATCAATCAATCAATCAATCAATCAATTAATCAATCAATCAATCAATAAATGAATCAATGAATCGATTATAAATCAAATATTCGATCGATAAATGAATCGATCGATCCATAAATAAATCAATCAATCAACCATTTCACAGCCGTCGTTATTACTCGTTTGCGCCTCTATAGTTTTCTTTGCAATTTGGAGAGACAGGTTGGGCTAATCCCCCTTTTATCAACTCATTGGGCTATTAGGTCACTCGTGGTTGGATATTTACGTAATTAGGATTTTGAAATTACCCACCTAGGTCTACATTGGCTGGCATTCCGTCCCCCTGTTATCGCACTTGTAATCCTTCCCCTGTGCATGGCGTTTCTTAGTAAGTATACAAAAGAGAAAACTGCACCTGCAAATATACGTAATCATGGGGTGTTAGCGGAAGACCATAGCTCTGGCATGGGCTTGCATGACAAGTGGATTCTTAAGCGGTTTTTGAGATTTGCTTTTTAAGCTCAGCATTAACACGTCTGCGATCTACGAGGTAGCTGAAATCGTTCCTTTTCTGTTGTAGCCGTGAGCCGTGGTAAGTGCGTGTTCGGTTAAAAACCAGGAAGTGCGTGATCGTACCTAACGCTGGTCATGCCGGAGTCGAAGGACCGTAAGACCAAGACGGTAATATGCCGACGCGAAAGATGTAGGTGACAAAAAAAAAACAAAGAAAATGTACTTTGCCGAAGGGCTGATACGACAGATGCCGGCGCCTGTATGCGCCCTATCTTGTCTTCCTCCCCGACACGTTTTCAAGTATGAAACAGCTTGCTCAGCAACAAGTTTGGTTAAACTGTAGCTGACTGTAGTTCCACCATGGACCTCGAAAGCGACGTTTTCGTCGGCACGCTTAAAAACATTTACAAGCTCTTCAAACCACTTATTACATAAAATGTACTTAAAATAATAAAATAAACAGTCTATAATGACTTTACCCTGAAATACTAACATTGTTGTTAACTGCCACATTGGCCTTCAGAATATCAGGCACAACTGTTCCAGCAAAAATTCGCTCTCTCCCTTTCTTGTTAGCTTTAAAGTAGCCTGTTTTATTTTAAATTTATATAATACCCCATCACTATTCGCGTTTTTGTGGCACTGTGTTGAAATATACAGCCACTAAAACGTTTCAATCCCAATCCAATGACGAAACTAAGGCGAGAGCGCGGTTTAATGGCGGTCCATGACGATGCAGACGGCCTTGATATGAGCCGCATTGACGCCAGCACCAGATTACTCTCTAGTGTATATAGTAAGAAACTGGTTTCTAAGAACGATTATTTAGATGCCGGTAAAAGGATATACCCGCCAAAACCGCTATTGAAGTGGCTGGCGTGTGTAAACATTATTGATGGTGACGATGTTGTAGACGATGGTGATATTGTTACGTGGTGGGAGAACAGATGACGCGAATCACGAAGAATTAATCGTTTATTTACATGATGAGATGAAGTATTTACAAGCGGCCACAACGGCGCCGTGCTGGCTGTCCCCGACACAGCTTATTTGTCAAGTAACCGTAGAGAACACAGCGGTACGCCCTACTACACCCGTCCTGTGGCCGTAACATAGCCCGCTCATCGACGGCGACAGTGCCGGTTCAAGCCACTGCTGAGGAACAGGACCCAAGGCCATGGCTCTGCCAGCTGTTGTTGTTGCGCCTTTTGGTATAGCACATACCCAATCAGGGTATCGGCCAATCAACAGAGGATGGTTAAAATGAATGGAATTCTTATGTAATCACGAGACGTTTAGAAAAGATAATTTAGACCGGTTTGAAAAATGTTTGGGAAAAAAGGAAAAAGAAAAAAATCCTGAAAAATCAAAGCGAGGGTGACCAATCGCAATCATAAAGAGAATCGTTTTGAATTTTCAATGTAGCGCAGGAGGGCAGAACATACATCCCGGCGGCAGAACCCCGTTTCGGATGCTCCGAACGATAGCATAGCCGGCACTGTTAGGGATATCCCCAAACTGTAAAGCGGCACCTCCAGGGACTGGCGTCTGAGTCGGGAAAAACGTCGGCATGTCAAAAGGTAGTGATCGACAGACTCGTCTTCGTTGCAATAGCTGCACAGAGCTGTTGGCGCCAGACAAGACCTGTGCAAATACCTATTTAACTTGGGTACTCGACAACGTAAGGCTGTAATAATCACCTCTAAGTTGCGTGAAGGGCACCATTCAGGTTTCCATGAGAATTTAAGATGATTAAAATGCCCTAATGATAATAAAACCGATTCTTGCTGTACTTGGAGTTTCAGCATCCTACTCTGCTAAGCTTTAATCTCTTTTTTTCCACGAACTCATGATGATGATTGCTCCCATGGCACGCCGTTTCTTTTTGTGGAGCATACTCCCTCCTGCGACAATGAGGCCGACGCAAAAACGCAGAGAATTCTTGTGGAGGAAACACTTCAAAGAAATATAATAACCATTCTTACTGCAGTATGGCTGAATTGTGGTTTGCCGGTCAGCCAGAGATTGCCAGCCGTTTTCTTGTCCAACTCTGCTTCAAGTACCCATGTCACTTACTAACGATGGTCATTTTGAGGATCGGTGTTGGGCTACATTGAAGAAATATCGGAATGTCGTGTATCTGGATAGTTTTTGATGACGTGGTCGGGATTGATGATGATGGTCGGGAGTTTTATTGCACAAGGCCGACTAAGGGCGAAGAGCGCCAATTAAAATTTATTTTATCAGAACTACGTGATAGAAAACGCGAAACGTTTAGCTAAAAATTTATGTGAAATGACATAAAAGATAATGTCGATGGCTGGTGTAAAGGGCTAGGGTGTCAGCATGCATGGTAAGTGATGAGGTGTAAAAACTAGACAACGCTAAGAAACTAAAAGTACGCTTGTGACTAATTATGGGGTCTTGTTGTTTGGGGTCTGTGTGCGTCTTGTTGTTTCTAGCCCCTTGCATTTATGAGGGTGTGGTCACCGACTGGGCCTCTCCACACCTGCTGCACAGAGGTCTTTGAGTTCCAGTTAGCAGGTGCGAGTGCGTTGCGTGTGAGCCCTATCCGTAATCTAGCCAAGAAGACTTCTGTATATCTGTTGTGTCTGTCGGTGGTGCATGGTCCCAAGTGGGGTTTTATTACGTGTAACTTACTGTTTGTCCACTCCAATGCGTTTGACATGCGTTGCGACGTTGTTGTCTGATGTGTGTCTTCACGTCGGTGTAGGGTAATGTGGTTATGTCTACTGTATTCAAGGATGTAGCAGTAGCAGCCATTCGATCCGCAGCTTCGTTTCCGGCTATACCACAGTTTCAAGGGACCCAGCAAAGGACCAGTTCAAATTTGTGAACATACACAAACATAATTCCTTTGATGACCCGATTTACAACATAATTTTTGAAGGACATTGTTGACGACAATGCCCGCACAAAACTGAACGAATCTGCATATATAATAAATTGTGGGATGCGGCTTTGAAATTAATGATTAACAGCAAGGAGTACACCGTAAGTCTCTGCCGTAAAGATACTAGAATTACTATTCAGAATTCTAGTGACATTGAGGCCGGGCCCATTCACCGCGCAGGACACAGAGGTGGCTATTTTAGAGGCTGTATCATATCTTGCGGAGCATGCGCCTCGTGTCAAACCCGCCCCCTTTGATACGATAGTGCGGCGAGGGTACGCACCCTTTCCTGTCTCGTTCGGTATATAAACACTGCTACAATAAAGATGCGGCCTTCTTCCCATCGCACCCCTGCGTCATGCGTCGTTCGATCGCGCTAGCGATACATGGTGCCAGAAGTGGCTAGTCAAACCCACGACTTCACCGGAGGACCGCGACTACGGGAACAGCCATGGATTTCCTCAAGCCATCGGACCCGCTGCGCATGTCCGGAGACGCAGGCAAGAACTGGAAGCTGTTCATTCAGAGGTTTGAACTTTTCTTGACCGCATCCGACCCACCTGAAAAACCTCGATCGGTGAAGACGAAGGCAGCATTACTCCTGAGCGTCGCCGGTGAAGAAGCGCTCGAAGTTTTCAACACCTTCACGTTCGCCGACAGCGACAGCCGAGAGGACTACACAACGGTTGTGGCGAAGTTCGAGGAATACTGCGCCACCCAATACAGCGAAGTACACGAGCGCTACGTCTTTCGGAATATGAGTCAAGGCCCAGGTGAGCCCCTGGAACACTTCCTGCGAGACTTGAAAAAGCAAGCTCGTGAGTGCAACTTTGGCGCACTAACAGATTCCATGATCCGGGATCAGCTCGTTTTTGGAATAGGCGATGATAAAACCCGGGAAAAGCTGCTCAGTGACAACAATTTGACCCTAGATAAGGCAGAGCAAGTTTTCAAGGCAGCGGAGGCAACTGCGGCTCACCGAGGCGTATGGGACAGCCAGCAAAATCAAGTAAACTCTGTGCGGAATTCGAAGCAGAGCCAAGGTGAAAATCGACAAGGCAAACGCAGATGCCAGAAGTGCGCACGCACGCACGCTATAGGAAACTGCCCTGCATACGGACGGACATGCCGAAGATGCCAACGAAAAAACCACTTCGCCATATGTTGCAGAAACGCATCGCAAGTTGACGAGGTGGGGAGGCATGAAGACGACTTTGAAGTGCTCGATGTGTCTGTAAGAAGAGTGACAAGTCACGTGATTGGGTAGTTCAGGCGCAAGTACAAAGCATCAAAGTCACGCTGAAGATTGACACAGGATCACAGGCAAATTTACTGCCCTTCGGAGTGTTCGGCAGGATGCATCCGATGCCAGCACTGAAGCCCAGCTGCGCTGTGCTTCGCTCATACGGCGGCGGTGTAATCAAACATGCAGGGATGACGCGAATGGAGGTGACGCTGGATGACCACACCGCTGCACCCGACTTCTTCGTGGTACACAAGGGTCAGGCCATCTTAGGCTTGAAGGCGAGCGAGCAACTTGGATTGATCCCGCACGTACACGCCGTCTCTCGTACAAGCACTGAAGAAATCGTCGATGACTTTCGCCACTTGTTCACCGGTACGGGTTGTGTCAAACGCGTCTACAAGATGGTCCTCAACAAGGGAACGGTGCCGGTGGTCCAACCAACTCGGCGCGTACCCCTGACTCTCCAGAAGGCCCTTTAAGAAGAACTCGAGCGCATGAAACGGGGCCACATCATCACAAAAGTCGACGAACCAACGGACTGGGTGAGTCCACTTGTAATTGCCCGGAAAAAAGACGGGAAGCTGCGCACTTGCATAGACCCTAGAAAAATAAATCAATGCCTGAAACTAGAACACTACGAGATGCCTAGGCGTGAGGACATAGAAGCTGAGTTGTCTGGCGCGACGCTGTTCTCTTGACTAGATACAAATTCAGGGTTCCATCAAATACCACTCTGTTAGATTTCGCCTCTCCATCTTCTTGGCGAACTGATGAAGACGAAATAGTGATGTTCTTTTGATGAGCGAGCCGAGAGGACGATCTCGACCCGCTCCGATGACCGCCGACCGATGCTTGGAGCAGGTGAGGGACGGGGACTGCCTTCCTTGGTGGATATTAGGTTTATTTACATTATTTACATTACTCCAACTTTACATCAGGTCAGAGTGATGGTTACATTGTCACTCTGACAGCAGCAGCCTGTTCGGCCGAGATCTATACTGAACTAGATCCCCTCTCGACCGACCTCCGACTAAACCCAACACTCCGGTTTTGATAACAAAAACCCCGCCTCCAAAAAGGGGGCGTAGAAGAAAGACAGAAAAACCCTTTAAACAATTATTAGAAACCCCTTGATTGGCCACAGGAACCAGCCAATCACACATGTGTCCCCACCTGCGGTCACGTGACCCAACCCTCTCTCTCCTATGCACTCAAAGTGCGTTTCCTGCGCACGCTGTTACACCCGGCCAGAAAATACAGGACATCTGCGGCCTAAAGTGAACCATTCATTACGTTCAGCGGGCGGCATCTGCACAAACAACAGCCAAGCCAAGGGTCCGGAGCGGTCCTCGCGCGACTGACCTCCCTCCGCGCGGCGCCTCCCGCGACGCCCCCGTTGTCCCGCGAAGCGCAGGACAATGAGGGTTGCTCATTCCCTCCCAGACGAAGGGCGCCGCGGCCTGCCGCCAGTCGCACCGGAAGACGCGCTTCAGGCCCACTCGGTGGTCTCCGAGGCGATTGACCCGTCAACGACCCACGCCGCCGCCGGAGTCGAAGATTTCCAAACTTACACCGCGCGCGCTTTCAACAGGAAGAGATACGATAACCTGGCTTCCCATCAGCCTGTTATGCCGAATGACCCAGCCACCTCCGGCGCGACAGAGGTACTCAGGCTAAGCACCCCCGTCCTTTGACACACAAAAAGACGGGAACAACACAAGCTCTCCGTGGCTCCGAACTTGGCGTCCGTGCGGCTACATGAAAGGGACACGGGAAAGTAGTTACCAGCGGAGGCGACGCCAATACATGGGCCACCGGCGGCCTTCATTAATTACATGCGGAGCCCGAACTTAACACCTCCGCACTAAGAATGTTGTCCGTACACTAGTTGTACGTACAACATTAACTCTCACTATTTGTTATGTCTTGCTGCAGAGCAAGAACTAAACAAAACGCGCTCAAGCCGTTACGCGAGTACACTACAAAATACAATACAATACAACAATAAAAAAAATTAACCCGGTACACACCAACCCAACCAGCACAACGCGCCGGCCAACTGCACCAAAAAAAAACAGATATCACACGGCACACTTAGTGCCTTGGCCTAGCCGTTGCTTGCGCAACATCAAACGATAAAAGAAAGCACTCAACTACAGGGCCCGTGAGAACAAACTCATGGCACCCTCTACCATAAAAGCAACCAACCCCACGGATGGTATAAATGTTCAAACTTGACAACTGAATGAATGACCCCATTCACTCTTAAACGTTACGCGCATGCAGGGACATTCTTTCACTCTAATGAAAAAAAAAACAACACCCGAACAAAACCCAAACGCTCAAAATGAGGCTAGTCCTGTACAAATGAAAAAAAAAAGTCTAAGGAAGTTCAGCGTCTCTTCACGCACTCGCGGACGCCAGTTCTTCCAGAATGCGACACAGATTGTTCGTCCCGGTTGCGGTTCACTTGCCGTCCACATTCTATGTACTGAAGGTTCACTTTTCAGTACTTCAGACACTAGTTCGCACCCAAGCGCCACAAGGGGGCCCTACGTGCACATTCCATGGCCCACCATGACCACATGCCAACGAGCGCAAATAAAGAAAGGCACTCGCCATTGTACTCAGAGGTAAACTCCATACCGTGCTGTAACAGCGGCTCTACTTCACAAGAATACAGCGTTAAAACAGCCAAACTGCGCTACTCGCAAATTACACGCCTTACGACAGCTGAACGGAACCAAAACATGCACACACAAAAAGAAAACTAACTACAAGGGGGAGAATGACAGTACAGGTAAAACAAAAAATAATTCTCATGTGAGTGATCCATACGCACCCAGAGAAAAACAGGCTAACAACTAAGTGTGCGCAAAACAACACTGACCCCGTTCTGTCCAGCACTGCACACTATTCAGCGCAACCCCCCTTCCACGGCGGCACACACCGACCGTCGCACGGAAACTGATTCCGTGTTGTGCGCCACCAGCTGATTCTACACGAACCCTGGTTTGTCAAGTGGTGTTCTCTGCTCCCGGGAGAGAAGGAACACCCTACCCGGTGGTAACGCGTACGACGATGTCGCACCTGCGCCGCCACACCGGCCCCCGCGTTCCGCGTTCTTGGGCCCGTCTGAATCGCCCTACGCGCAAGACGCCGCGGGCCGCCTGCACTTTCATGCTTCGCGCACGGAAGCTCAACAATTGGGCGCGCCGTTCCGCTGCCCTTGCATGCCCCATGTGCTGCCTCGGCGACAGACGGCTGCTCATTGTCCGCCTCCACAGAAAGAAGTTCGGCAGCTAAGACATCTGCCTCGCGAGATTCCACGATCTCATCGGTAGCATTGGGAACGCTACGGTGTCGCTCAACAACTGGGGTGGCTTCGGCCACCTCCACTACATTCCCACTCTCCTCATCCCGTGGCGCTCGAAGCGCCCACGAGCGAACAAACACTGTAAAGCCATTGGTATCGTCTTCGAGTCTACCAATCCTGCGAAGCTTCGCTTTTTCGTAAGCGATCTCCGCTCTTCCTTGCACTAATTGAGCACTGAGCTCCTCAGCCGTCCACATGGACGGGCTACCCGCGCCCCTGCTACCCGCTAGCCTTGCTTTTTCCAAAGCGTGCTGGGCATTTTTGAGAGCTAATTCAGCTCTCAACTCCTCAATTTCGAGCACAATGGCACTAACCTTCTGGTCGGTGCCGCGACATCCCGTTAGCATAGTGGCCATGGTAAACCCGGAGAAAGTAAGTCAGGGCCCACCTGTGCCGGCTCCGGGTTCGGCCGGGTCGCAGTGTCGCTGGTGCAGCAGCTCGTGGACCCGATGCGCCGCTCTCGCCGCTGGGATGGGGCCTTGCTCCCTGGGCCAGAGCCCACGAGGCCTCCCGCTGAGGTGTCGCCCCGTTGAACCGCGGCTTACGCCGCCCTGGGCCGAAGCCCCCGAGGCCTCCCGCTGAGGTGTCGCCCCGTTAAACCGCGGCTTACACCGCCCTGGGCCAGAGCCCACGAGGGCTCCCGCTGAGGTGTCGCCCCGTTGAACAGCGGCTTACGCCGCTTTGGCCCTAAGCTTACGAGGCCTCCCGCTCAGGTGTCGCCCCGTTGAACCGCGGCTTACGCCGCCCTGGGCCGAAGCCCACGAAGCCTCCCGCTGAGGTGATGCCCCGTTGAACTGCGGCTTACGCCGCCCTGGGCCAGAGCCCACGAGGCCTCCCGCTAAGGTGTCGCCCCGTTGAACCGCGGCTTACGCCGCCCTGGGCCGAAGCCCACGAGGCCTCCCGCTGAGGTGTCGCTCCGTTGAACCGCGGCTTACGCCGTCCTGGGCCCAGCCCACGAGGCCTCCCGCTGAGTGTTGCCCCGTTGAACCGCGGCTTACGCCGCCCTGAACCGAAGCCCACGAGGCCTCCCGCTGAGGTGTCGCCCCGTTGCCGTTGAATCGCGGCTGCTGCCGCACAGAGCCGAAGCTCACGAGGCCTCCCGCTGAGGTGTCGCCCCATCGATGCTTCGAGTCTGGCTCGTCGTTGGTCGGAGCCGAACCTTGCGTTGAAGGAGTCTCTCCGCAATGCCCCACCAGCTCCAGCCCATGGTCATGGTCATCCTGTCGACTGCGCCAGTTAAATTTCGCCAGTCCATCTTGGCGAACTGATGGAGACGAAATAGTGATGTTCTTTTGATGAGCGAGCCGAGAGGACGATCTCGACCCGCTCCGATGACCGACGACCGATGCTTGGAGCAGGTGAGGGACGGGGACTGGCTTCCTTGCTGGATATTAGGGTAATTTACATTATTTACATTACTCCAACTTTACATCAGGTCAGAGTGATGGTTACATTGTCACTCTGACAGCCGCAGCCTGTTTGGCCGAGATCTATACTGAACTAGATCCCCTCTCGACCGACCTCCGACAAAACCCAACACTCCGGTTTTGATAACAAAAACACCGCCTCCAAAAAGGGGGCGTACAAAAAAGAGAGAAAAACCCTTTAAACAATTAATAGAAACCCCTTGATTGGCCACAGGAACCAGCCAATCACACGTGTCCCCACCTGCGGTCACGTGACCCAACCCTCTCTCTCCTATGCACCCAAAGTGCGTTTCCTACGCACGCTGTTACACCCGGCCAGAAAATACAGGACATCTGCGGCCTAAAGTGAACCATCCATTACGTTCAGCGGGCGGCATCTGCACAAACAACAGCCAAGCCGAGGGCCCGGAGCGGTCCTCGCGTGGCTGACCTCCCTCCGCGCGGCGCCTCCCGCGACGCCCCCGTTGTCCCGCGACGCGCAGGACAATGAGCGTTGCTAATTCCCTCCCAGACGAAGGACGCCGCGGCCTGCCACCAGTCGCACCGGAAGACGCGCTTCAGGCCCACTCGGTGGTCTCCGAGGTGATTGACCCGTCAACGACCCACGCCGCCGCCGGAGTCAAAGATTTCCAAACTTACACCGCGCGCGCTTTCAACAGGAAGAGATACTATAACCAGGCTTCCCGTCAGCCTGTTATGCCGAATGACCCAGCCACCTCCGGCGCGACAGAGGTACTCAGGCTAAACACCCCCGTCCTTTGACACACAAAAGGACGGGCACAACACAAGCTCTCCGCGGCTCCGAACTTGGTGTCCGTGCGGCTACATGAAAGGGACACGGGAAAGTAGCTACCAGCGGAGGCGACGCCAATACATGGGCCACCGGCGGCCTTGATTAATTACATGCGGAGCCCGAACTTAACACACTCGATGAAGAAACTTCTAAAATCTGCACGTTCTCCACGCCCTTCGGCCGGTACCGTTTTTTGCGATTACCGTTTGGTATATCATCGGCATCTGAGGGTTTTCAGAAAACCTTAACAGAAATTTTTGATGGCTTTCCGGGTGTCCGGGTGTAAGTTGATGATGTTCTTATCTGGGGCACAACTCGGCAAGAGCATGACTCCCGCCTGAGGTCGGCACTACGAGCAGCCCAACAAGCTGGCTTAACGTTTAACCCGGCCAAATGCACAATCGGCGTACAGGAGATAGAGTATCTCGGTGACGTCATCAGCAAGGACGGCATCAGGCCGAGCCCCTCCTTGATAAAATGTATGCTCCAGACGCCTGCGCCGGAGGACAAATCGGCGGTCCAAAGAATGCTAGGAGTCGCCAATTATTTCGGCAAATAACTCCCATCCCTAGCCGAAAGGACAACTTTCTTGCGAAGCCTGCTGAAGCGAGATACAATGTTTGAATGGAGTGCGAACCACGCGCTCGAGTGGGAGCAACTTTGCGCTGACCTCAGCAGGCAGCCCGTACTTTCAGTGTTCGACGCCAGGAAAGTATAATGCGATGCATCGCCGAACGGTATCGGAGCGGCGCTGCTTCAGTGCAACAGTGACACACGGAACCCGGTCGCCTATGCCTCCCGTGTGCTAACTCAAGCAGAGCAGCGTTATTCACAAATTGAGAAGGAAGCGATGGCCTGCGTGTACGGCTCCGAACGCTTTCACCACTTCGTGTATGGCCGAAAGGTTATCATAGAGACCGACCATCACCCTTTGCTCGCTATCACCCAGAAACCCATTGGTGATATGCCACCCCGCCTGCAACGATTTTTCCTGCGATTGATGCGCTATGACACAGAAATGCGATTCGTTCCAGGAAAGCAGCTTCAACTGGCTGACATGCTGTCACGGGCGCCCAGCTCAAGTTATGCCAGTGAAGTCGGGAGCGATGATGTAGAAGTGCACGCCGTAAGTGTCGTTTCATCTCTTGTCAGTGATGGCACATGGAAACAACTAGCAGCAGAAACGAGTCGGGACTTGTATCTTAAAGCGGTGGTGCACAGTTTGGAACACGGGCTATGCATAGAGGGACAGTTGAGGCCATTATCTACAGAGCTGACGAAGGTGAAAGGTGTCCTCTTGAAAGGATGTAAAGTGGTAATTCCCAAGAGTTTGAGGAAAGACACTTTAGAAAGAATTCACCAAGGACACATTGGCATCAACAAATGCAAAGAAAGGGCAAGGCGACTTGTATTTTGGCCTGGCATTAACGCCGACATTGATGCATTCATGCAGATGTGTGCAGTGTGCAAGAAGTACGCGTATACTCAGCCGCAAGAACCTTTAATGATGCGCCCGGTGCCCGAGATGCCGTGGCAAAAAGTTGGCAGTGATATCTTCGAGTACGGTGGACGGTCGTACCTCAGCGTATACGACGCGCTGTCAAATTTTCCGGAAGTGGAGCAGTCGCGTGACGCATCGGCGAGCTCTGTCATTCAGGCAACCAGCGCCATATTTTCTAGGTACGGCATTCCCATGGAAGTCCTGTCAGACAATGACGCGCAATTTTCGTGTCACGAGTTCAGGTCCTTTTCAAGGGCATACCACTTCAGACACATCACATCCAGTCCAGGATATCCGCAATCGAATGGTTTGGCTAAGAAAGGCGTCCAGATTATTAGGAGAATCCTGAAAAAAAAACGCATGAAGCAAAGCAAGATTTCTGGCTCGGTCTTCTTGCTTACAGGACAACGCCACTGGAGTGCGGCATGGCCCCAGCGGAGATATCGCAAGGCAGAAGACTGCGCAACACCCTGCCGGACCTGGAGACCGGACCGGAACACTCCATCGTGAAGCGCTCCCAGACCAACCGCCCTCGAAGACTGCTGGCGCCGCTCGAAACAGGGGCCACGGTTCGTCTGCGTTCCAAAGGAGCATAGGCGAAGAAAGCTAAAGTCGTGAGGCTTTCCGGGCATCCAAGGTCCTACGACAGAAGAAGGGCGGCAGCTGCGACGGAATCGTCGACATTTGCTGCTAATCAGCGAGTACTTCAGCCCAGACCTTCCCGAAAGCGGCGAGGACGAAGCACCATCTGCTATGGCGCATGAGGTTCCAGTTGCGTTGCCAGGGTACATGCCCGCGGCCCCGATCCCGGGCACAACAGCTACACAAGTTCCAAGATCGCAGCGACAACGCAACGCGCCGAGACGGCTGGCTTACAACAAAAACTTTGTTCAAATGCCGTGAATGAGTGCCTAACATTTTGTTAGCCTTTCAATTGTGTTCACGTGTCAGTTGTTTTATACACCAAGGAGGATGTATCATATCTTGCGCAGCATGCTCCTCGTGTCAAATCCGCCCCCTTTGATACGATAGTGCGGTGAGGGTACGCACCCTTTCCTGTCTCGTTCGGTATATAAACACTGCTACAATAAAGATGCGGCTTTCTTCCCATCGTACCCCTGCGTCATGCATCGTTCGATCGCGCTAGCGATACAGAGGCGTCTGTATAAAATTAAGAACACTGATACATCTGCTGCAAATACAAGAAGTGCTGTAGAATTGCACATGAGGGAGCTCGGTTTTTATCTACATGTGTGAACGATGTGTCGCATGATACAGGGCGGAGATGCCATGGTGCTATAAAACAAGTCGCAAAAGTTTGGAGACTGCTAGCTCTGACGCTTTCTCTATAACTCTGTAAGAGATGGGCGCAGAGACCGATGGTTGATTTAGCAGGAGTTCAGTCATGGAGGTATCATAAAAAAAGAGATTTAAAAGCATGGTGAGGCATGGATGAAATTTTGAAATCATAAAAAAAGATCTGTGTATCCTTCTGACGTTGTAGGTTCCATATTGCCGCGAACCATACATTAGGTTTGTTTATTTGTGTTTTGCTTTTACCGCCCGGCTGCGCCGGTCTGTATTATCTCTGCGCCAAGGGAAGCGCGTGTTCCATTCTTTCTTACTGTGCCGCATGTGTTATCTGTTGTGATAGGGAGAGCATTCCGATCTAACGTGAACAGCCCAGAATAATATTCTTGGATCTACTATGTTCTCGATGCGAATCGACGTTTCGAGAACCACGCGCGCCAAAAGATAAAAAGCCTGCAGTGCGGACGCCGGGGCATTCCGATTCTGCGACGCTCGCTGACGCAAGTCACTTTGTTGACCGCTGCTTCGCCGCCTCTGTATTCTTTTGAGTTGTTAGGGGAGCACAAGTTCGCTCCAATAAACTTGTTTCTCCTGCAAGACAACTGCGTCGTCCTTGGCTTCGTGACATCTGGTGGAGGTGCTGGGTACGCACCCTTCATGCCCACCGCAACCTCGGGAAGCCGCCAAGCCAGTCCAACAAGAGCCAGCCTCCGCCTGCAAGATTTTCCACCCGAGTTCGGTTTGATGCCAGAAGGGCCCAAGAGAAGGAACGCTGCAACCAACACCATGGTACAAGAAACAACGTCGCCAATCATCCTGCAGCAGCCCCGAGAACCACCATCGTTCCGGGGAGCCCCCGCTGAAGACCCCGAAGAATGGTTGGAGAAGCTGGAGCGCGTCCGCATCTTCAACAGGTGGGACGACGAAGAAACTTTCCGGCATGTCTTCTTTTACTTAGAAGATGCTGCTCGAACTTGGTTCGAGAACCATGAGAGCTCTTTGACCGACTGGACTCAATTCAAAATGGAGTTCCTTAATAGTTTCACTACCGTGGTGAGAAAAGAGCGAGCTGCGCTTTTGCTTGAAACTCGAACGCAGCACCCCAACGAAGGAGTCGTGATTTTCGTTGAGGACATGAAACGACTTTTTCGTCGTGGGGACCCTGAAATGACCGAGGTAAAGAAGCTCAGGTTTCTAATGCGAGGAGTGAAGCAAGAGCTTTTTGCTTGTCTGGTCCGTAACCCTCCGAAGACAGTGGCGGAATTCGCGTCTGAGGCGGCCGCGATGGAGAAGACGCTAGAAATTCGAACAAAGCAGTACGACCGCCCTGTCAACGCGCTGTTCTCGGAGACCATCGGTGCCGCAAATGGAAGCTCCGATACATTGCGAGAGACCATCCGAGCAGTGGTCAGGGAGGAGCTTCGGAAGCTTTTTCCAACGACGCCGCAACCTCAAGTGGCTTCCCTGACCGACGTAATCCGAGAAGAAGTCCAAAACGCACTGGGAACTTCTACGCCATCGGAAGCACCCCGCGAACCACAAGCCATGACCTACTCCTCGGCTGTTCGTCAATGCCACTCTGCTCCAACCCGTCGTCAAGAGGCCGAGCCATACCGCCGTCCAATGACGCCCGCCCGACGCCTTGTAGACCAATACCAGACGCCAAGGAAGACCGACGTGTGGCGAACGCCCGATAATCGCCCGCTGTGCTACCACTGCGGAGAGGCCGACCACATTTACCGTCGCTGCCCATACAAGAGACTCGGACTGCGTGGTTTCTCCGTCGACGCACCTCGCCCTCTCCCTGGCCAACGACCACGTGAGATCGACGAGTATCTATCTGAAACCAGCCGTGGCCCAGCGCGTTTCAACCGTTTGCCGTCGCCCTACCCCTACCAATCGCCGAACCGCCGTAGCAACGCTGACTTCGCCCGTGGAAGGTCCCCCAGCCCACGCGGGGGAAACTAAAGGCGGCAACTTCTGGAGGTGAAGTTGCTCTACGGCGAAAAACTAGAAACCCTCCAACGACGCAAGGACGCGCTGAAGACAGTGATTCACGACATGCCCTCATCCCGACGACCCAACCTAACCCTGACGAGACTCCCGAACACGACGACAGCTACACGGCGCGACGCGTACCCGACCTGACCGAGACGTCCGTTGAGAAGACGACGACAACGAAGATGCACAGTGCCCGACCATCAACACGTACAAGCAGAGATACGATGCCCCGACGAACCCGGAACTCGAGGACGACTGCATCTGACGTCAAGGTGTCCATCGACGGCTTTGACGTAGTCGCCCTCGTAGACACGGGAGCTGACGATTCGGTAATGAGCGGACCATTTGCGTCTAAACTGAAGAAAGTTATGACCAGATGGGACGGTCCGCACATACGCACAGCAGGAGGCCACCTCGTGACGCCAAGTGGAACGTGCACATCGCGCGTCACCATAGACGGCACAACGTACCCTGCGGCGTTCGTCGTTCTGCCTAACTGCTCCCGCGACGTGATTCTCGGAATGGACTTTTTGACGGACAACGGCGCAATAATTGATCTGCAGACCAAGTCGATAACATTTTCCTCCAATCACTCCACGACGCCGCAGCCGAACCCCGATCACCGTGCTGCTGTCAGGATCGCCGACGATCACATCACCCTGCCACCCCGCGCAAGCTTGATGATCGCCGTCTACTGTGAGGATGCTGCTTCTGACATCGACGCTATCGTAGAGAGTGATCGAAGGTTGCTTCTCGACCGCGGCGTCTCCGTCGCAAGAGGCATTCCGCACTTTAAGCAACGCCAATCTCACGTTTTGGTCACTAATTTCACCGAAGAGTACAGCATTTAAAAAAGGGAGCTGCAATTGCGTTCCTCGAAGAAACGCAAGAAGCAAGTGATGTGATCGCAGTCGCCGACTGTGAACGCACACCCGTAGAAACATGCAAGCTCCCGCAGCCATTCGACGTGAATCCGGCGCTACCGCAAGAACAACGGAAAAAATTATTGGCTTTGCTGCGTCGCTATAGCGAATGTTTTTCGTCGAGCGCAAAACTACGTCAGACCCCTCTAGCGAAGCACCTAATAACCGAAGATGGAGCCCGACCTACCGGACAGTCACCGTACCGCGTCTCTTTACACGAACGGGAAGCCATCCGGACTCAAGTCGACGACATGCTGAGCGATGACATTATACAGCCATCGAAATGCCCCTGGGCTGCGCCCGTCGTACTCGTAAAGAAAAAAGACGGCACACTAAGGTTTTGCGTTGACTACCGGCGACTGAACAAAATCAAGAAAGAGGACGTGTACCCCCTCCCCCGAATCGACGACGCCCTCGACCACCTCTGCCACGCGAAGTACTTCTCATCGATGGACCTGAAGACCGGCTACTGGCAAATTGAAGTGGACGAGAGAGACCGAGAGAAGACTGCATTTATAACCCCAGACGGCTATACGAGTTCAAGGTGATGCCGTTTGGGCTGTGCACAGCACCAGCGACGTTTCAAAGAGTCATGGACACTGTGCGAGCTGGCCTTAAGTGGCACACCTGCCTCGTATACCTCGACGACGTAGTGGTATTCGCCCGGACTTTCGACGAACACCTTGCAAGGTTGGAGTCTGTACTCGAGGCCATTCGTACTTCGGGGTTGACGCTGAAGCCTGAAAAGTGCCGTTTCGCATACGGGGAACTCAAGTTCTTGGGCCACGTCGTCAACGCCGCGGGAGTCCTACCTGACCCGGCAAAAACTTCAGCCATTGCGAACTTCCCAAGGCCGAAAGACAAGAAGGGCGTGCGGAGATTTCTCGGGCTGTGCGCATACTACCGGCGCTTCGTCGCAAACTTCGCACGCATTGCAGAGCCACTCACGCGCTTGACGAAAGATAGCACCCCTTTCAGCTGGGAAAACGACCAAGAAAAAGCATTCGGCGAGCTGCAAAAACGCCTGCAAAGCCCGCCCGTGCTCGCTCATTTCGACGGAAATGCCGAAACGGAAATGCATACGGACGCCAGTGATATAGGCTTGGGTGCCGTCCTTGTCCAAAAGCAAAGCGACTGCGAAAGGGTAATCGCCTATGCTAGCCGTGGTCTGTCGAAGGAGGAGAAAAACTATTCTGCCTCTGAGAAAGAGTGCCTGGCTATTATATGGGCGATTTCAAAATTTCGCCCATACGTGTATGGAAGGCCATTCAAGGTTGTAACAGACCACCATGCGCTGTGTTGGCTCGCCAATTTGAAGGACCCCTCTGGCCGTCTTGGGCGGTGGAGCTTGCGCCTGCAGGAGTTCGACGTTAGAGTCGTTTATAAATCCGGCAGGAAACACTCCGACGCCGACTGCCTGTCCCGCACCCCCGTCGACCCACCACCACAAGACTCTGATGAAGACAGCGCGTTCTTCGGGATCGTGACGCAGAGGGACCTAGCCGCCCAGCAGCGTGCCGACCCCGACTTACGCGTCATAATCGAGTACCTCGAGGGAAGCAACGTTGCCGTTCCTAGGAGCTTCAAACGCAGCTTACCAGCATTCAGCCTGAGAAACTCCGTCCTTGTGAAGAAGAATTTCAGCCCCGGAACAAGAGCGAATTACCTTCTCGTCATCCCCGCGGACCTTCGTGACGAAATTTTGGAAGCGTGCCACGACGACCCGTCTGCCGGACATCTGGGCACAGCCCGCACTATTGGAAAAATCAAGGCGAGGTACTACTGGCCCGGCCTTACCTCTGACGTCACCCACTACGTCCGGAGCTGCCGTGACTGCCAGCGACGAAAAACGCCGCCGACAAGACCCGCCGGACTTCTGCAACCGATCGCCGTCCCATCGAGACCATTTCAACAGATTGGAATGGACCTTTTAGGCCCGTTCCCTACGTCACGATCACAGAACAAGTGGATTGTCGTAGCGACAGACTACATGACGCGCTACGCAGAGACCGCTGCTCTTCCGAGGGGGACTGCACAAGAAGTGGCGAAGTTCTTTATAAGCCAAGTTGTGCTGCGACATGGAGCCCCAGAAGTCCTAATCACAGACCGCGGAACCGCATTTACTGCGGAGCTGATGCAAAAAGTATTACGCTACAGCAACACGGATCACCGAAGAACGACGGCGTACCACCCCCAAACGAACGGACTAACAGAACGTCTGAACAAGACAATCGCAGATATGCTGTCAATGTACGTTGACGTTGAACATAAGACTTGGGACGAAGTGCTCCCGTATGTCACGTTTGCGTACAACACGGCTATCCAGGAGACGACACAGCTGACGCCGTTCGAGCTTGTCTACGTTAGAAGGCCGACTACGATGCTCGACGCCATGCTTCCGCACGTAGAAGACGACGACCTTAACGCCGACGTCCACGGATATCTTCAACGTGCGGAGGAGGCCCGCCAGCTCGCTCGAGTTCGTATAACGGACCAGCAGCTGGTGGATGCGGGCCGCTACAACCTCCGACGCCGAGACGCCGAGTACCAACCAGGGGATCGTGTGTGGGTTTGGACTCCCATCCGACGACGCGGACTCAGTGAGAAGCTCCTGCGACGGTATTTCGGACCCTACCAGATTCTACGACGTGTTGGCCAACTTACCTACGAAGTGATCCCCGATGGTGACTCCGGCACATCACGACGACGCACGCGGCCTGAAGTCGTCCACGTGGTTCGCTTAAAACCTTTCTACAGACGATGACGAACTTTTATTTTCATTTGTTCGAACTGTTGCTTATGTTAGCATCGGGTCGATGCACTCTTAGAGGGGGGGGGTAATGCCGCGAACCATACATTGTCTTTGTTTATTTGTGTTTTGCTTTTACCGCCCGGCTGCGCCGGTCTGTGTTATCTCTGCGCCAAGGGAAGCGCGTTTTCCATTCTTTCTTTCTGTGCCGCATGTGTTATCTGTTGTGATAGGGAGAGCATTCCGATCTAACGTGAACAGCCCAGAATAATCTTCTTGGATCTACTATGTTCTCGATGCGAATCGACGTTTCCAGAACCACGCGCGCCAAAAGATAAAAAGCCTGCAGTGCGGACGCCGGGGCATTCCGATTCTGCGACGCTCGCTGACGCAAGTCACTTTGTTGACAGCTGCTTCGCCGCCTCTGTATTCTTTTGAGTTGTTAGGGGAGCACAAGTTCGCTCCAATAAACTTGTTTCTCCTGCAAGACAACTGCGTCGTCCTTGGCTTCGTTTAAGTTTACGTAGTCCTGTCCATACCTTGTGAGTGTCTGTGTATGAGTTAATGGATGTAAGGAAAGCGCGCCAACTCTCCCTTTTCGCCTCCCGACGCACATGCTTTCCAAAGGCCTTTGCCCTTTTAAACGACATGGAGTTATCCGACGTGGGACACCGGCGAAGGACACCCCACGCCTTCTTCTGGCCCCATCGTACTCGCCTACAGTCATCGTTACACCAGGGCCTCCTTGGGTTGCAGGACGGACTGGAGGCCTGGGAAATTGACTTTTCGCAAGCATCTAGGATGTGCGCCGTGATAAATAGGGTGGCTTCCTCCACGCGTAGTGTTTTATGAATTTGTGGTGTAGTTGAGATGTTTGTGTGAATGTGCTCCAGTTTGCTTTTGATTCATTAAACCTTTTGTGGGAAGATGGACTGCTTAGGCCTATACCTATATACGTTAACAATGTGGGAAAATGGTCACTTCCATATGGGTCCGTCCATACACCCCACTCAAGGCATGGAAAGAGAACCGCGGAGCCAATAGCCAAGTCAAGATGTAGTATGTATTGTGTCCTAAGTTATGGTATGTAGGCTGTTTTTTGTTGAAAATACATGCTCTAGAGGATCTAAGAAACTTCTCAGGCGACCTCGGGCGTCTGTTCTGGAACGAGGTCACTCGCTGAACTGGGTCCCTGTGGAAACAAGACGCTGCCCCGCCCCCCGGTGAGCTGGGTCCGCGTACCTCCCCGGAGGGAAAAAGGCGAACCTCTTTCTCGCCTCTGGGAAGGTCTTCTCAGTGACGTTGATGTTTATGACTTTTTTTTCAAATTGAAATTTTTTTTACATTTGCGGGAGCAGGCCGCTTGCGGCCCCCCGCAATTCACACAAGAGAGGATATCGGATGGTCATTCGTCACTCGGACGATCATGCCCCGCGCATTTTGCACAGGTCGTTCGGATTCGGCAAGAATTCGTTCCGTGACCGAACCGCTGACACTTAAAACAGCTCCGTGGCTTCCGGATGTAGGGACATATTGAGCAACGGATAAAACCTGCATTTACATGTTGTGGGAGAACTGCGCGCTCAAAGCTCAAGATGATGTGCTTGGTGGGAATCTCCTTGTCGTCTCTGCGGATGGTGATGCGTCTCACGGCAGTGACGCCTTGATCCTTCAAGCAGGCAAGGAGATCCGCATCTCTTTCGTTCAGAAGATCTCGCTCGAATATCACACCCTGTGAGCTGTTGAGGCTCCGATGGAGTAGAACACTTATGTCTAGATCAACCTGTTTATAAAGTCTATGCTAGAAGCTTAGTGGACTGCTGCTTGTGATATATTTCATTGAGGAGTTCACCATACCTTAGTTTTTTCGCCCTATACGATTTTTCTATGGTGGCTTCAAGATAGTTTGCAATCAAGAAGACTGACAGAGATGCAAGAGGGTGGGCGTGTCTGAGGGATTCCATGAAAAGAAATCGAGAGTAATGATTCGGTTCAGCAAATGTTAAATATTGCAATGGGGGAAAAGATTCTTCCGTGCGGTCATTTTAAGGGACCGATCACATTTTTTTTGGGGGGGGGAGTATAGAAAATACTTTATAGCGTAGTATATAAACAGGGAGATGGGGGTACTTTCTTCGCCAGCTTTACCCTGATAGCTGAAGATGTCCCGGAGCTCCCTGCCTGGAAAACAGACAGGGAGCCCATCTGCCGTAGCTTGACCTGGACTCCGACGGCCACTCTTTGAGGTTTCTACCTTTCACCTTAAAACCTATCGTCACGGTTGATCTCAGTTTATGTATGAGGGCTCGGGTTCCGAGGTGTTGCCAATACCGTCACCAAGATTGCTCAAGGCGCCCCGTGCGGGGGACGTGGCCTTAATCGTGCTTGCGACTGAATGTTTCGTATTTGAACCCGCCTTCTAAAAGTCTAGGACCTAGTTGCCTTTCGCCAGACGACATAAGATCGTAGTTGATGGTAATCTTCAGTAGTAGTGATACCGATGTTTATTTTTGGTAGCCTCCCTTTTTTTACTGGTCTTGTACTGAAGTTCTGGTCTCTTGCACTGCTTTATGCCAATTGTTATGGCATCACTGTTGACAATCAGAAGCATTAAAACATCTAGCTTGTGATGATCGGGTAAGCACTGAAGCAGAGTGGAAAGCCAGGGTAGTTGAAAATGGTGCATGACTGGAACTGTGCACAAAAAACTGGACCAGGGAATAGAACACGCACAACGCAGTTTGTGTGTTGTTCTCTTCCTTGGTCCAGTTTTTTGTGCGCAGTTCCAGTCATAAAGGTTTGGGTACGGGCGCACGGCGATGTGTTGAGGGTTCTTGAATGTTTTTTACGGTTGTGCACAATCAAACCATGACAATGCCATGGCTACTTTGGCGGCGCTGAAGTCGCGTGCTAACAGTGGGGTGGTTTCGGCAACACTCTTTGCTATGTGCGGTGCGTACTTCGATCCGGATACCTCATTAGGACAGCTTTAATGGTAACCTTCGGGTTCTACTATGCTTGGTGGCGTGTGACTTGTACAACAGTTTCAGAAGGTCTCCATAGAATATTCTACTTGGCGACTTGCCGTGTGATAATGTCTGTTACTGTCAGGCTCATCTTGGAAATATTCCCCCTGAGCACCGACTTACCGCAAAAGATCATGCATAAGTATTCGTCTGGTTCTTCGTAATCTTTTTCAAAATCGTCAAAGTTCAGGACACACTGTTTCTTTCCATCAGGTATATTCATGTCGCTTTATACTTAAGCAGGACTTTAGGGGTACTTATTCTTCAAGTTGGCGAATCTACAGTGCATTCTGTGGTCCTCGTGAGTTTCAACCCTTCTGCTCGGAAAGTGTTCCTGAGCCGTTTCAGATGTGCAACAAGCTCGCTGTTCTTGGTAGGAATAATGTGGACAGGGAAGGTGTTCTGGCCACGGTGCTGCTGCTAGACATCTCCGGTTTCTAGGCAGTCGGTGCGACGCGTTGGGAAGAAAGGCATGGTGGGTGGTGTTCCAGGGCAAAGCCTCTATTATCAGGATATCGAGGAGTTTGCCAGGCCTAGCATGCTGCGAAATCGCACTGTGCCGTCATAAGGAGTTCACTTGGTTTCAAGGCATTAGTATATGGAGGAACAGAACCGAAGGACGTGGCGATTCTAAGGACGCTCTTTCATTCGTTTTTCTCTACTAGCTCATGATGATGATCCCCCGTGATTGCCGTCTATTAACTTTTCGCACCATAGACAGTAAATGTTCGGAGGCAATGAGGACGCGAATGTAAGAAAAAACTGGAGAAGTTCTTGCCGCCATGGCGGGCGCTTGAGGGTTCGGTGAGGGCGCCGATGCAGCGATACAGCGTACAATTATACTCACACAGATGTGAGGCCGGAGTCAGCCCAGAGAACTGTTCCCAGGATAGGTATCGTCATCTCCTTATGTCGCGATTGGTAACGTTGGACGGTCTAAGCTGGTCGTTGGCTGAGAAAACATGGCTGCCAGTTATGCTTTCTTCAGGCGTTCACAACAAGAAGGTGAAAGTGCCCAGAATTTCATTGCGGAAATTCGACGGCTAGCAGAGAAGTTAAACTTCCGAACTTCACTGCAGCGCATGTTAAGAGACCGAATTGTTTGCGGTGTGCGGGATGAAGACGGGTGGAGAAATTTACTGACGCAACGAAATCTCACACTAGAGCAGGCAGAAGGCTTTGTTGTATCAGCACAGGAAGAAGCTCAGAACGCTAAAAACATGCAATATGCACATCCAGATACGGTACATCTTTCCCGACAGACGGCCCGTCCATGGAAGTCACGCCCTAAACAGGAGAAGCGCCACACTTGTGGAAGATGTGGTGGCGTATCGCATTCAGAGGACGAATGCAAACACCTTCGCACGGAGTGCCACCGGTGCGGCAAACGAGGGCATCTACGCCGGATGTGCGGACAATGGCACCAGGGCTCATATGCAATGACAGCGGAAGCGCACACAGACTCGGACGAAAATAAATCCCTGCACACGATACCAGCGGTTCTTCACCAAGAAGCCAGCATCCGCAAGGTTAAGCCAATTTACAAGGAGATTACCTGGAATAACGTCACCATTAGAATGCTTAATGCTGGTGGACACGGGATCACCCGTAAGTGTCATTCCCGAAACGGCCTTCCTGAAGTACAAGGCGATGTGGCCACCATTACGGAACACGCAGCTACGGCTCTCTTGTCTCTTGGGGGAACTTCCAGTCGTCGGACAACTTAGTATGACCGCTGCGTGTGATGGGAAAGATGTCGCTGGCACAGTCATAGTCGTCGGCAGCTCGGGATCACCCTTGTGCGGCAGAGGTACAATCAAGGCGTTCAACGAAGTGGGCGTGGCAATGTTGTCTAATGTGGTAGCGAGTGTGCAACCAGTCGAGGTAAAAGCGGCCGGAACGAAACTACAACAGCTGCTCAACGAGTACGCCGACGTGTTCGCTCCGGAGCTAGGCCTCTGCAAGGGACCACCGGTGACGTTTCATCTGAAAGAAAACGCGTGTCCACGGTTTTTCAAGGCCCGCATGGTACCCTACGCCTTGAGGTATAAGATGTCGACGCGCTAGACCAGCTGGTTGCCCAAGATGTCCTAACACCGGTGAAAACCGCCGAATGGGCGACACCAGTAGTACCCGTCGTAAAGAGCGATGGTTTCATTCGAGTGTGCGGAGACTTTCGCATGACAGTAAACGCAGCAACACTGATGAAACGTTACCCGTTGCCTCGAGTGGATGACACCTTTGCCAAGCTAAACGGAGGGGAAGTCTTCACGACTCTGGACTTACGTCAAGCTTACAACCAGTTACCGTTGGATGGAGAGGCCAAGAAGATGACAGTCCTCAACACGCACAAGGGCCTGTTTTGTTTTAACCGGCTGCCTTTTGGCGTAAGTTCTTCTCAGGCCATATTCCAAAGGCGGATGGATGGGCTTCTGGGCGATATTCCTGGCGTGCAGGTATACCTGGACGACATTATCATCGCGGAGAAAAGGAATGACTTGTCCAGGCTAAAACAGGTCCTACAGCGACTGCGGGAGTACGGTCTCCGAGTTCACAAAGGAAAGTGCAAGTTCCGGCAAGACGAAGTCACTTTCCCAGGTCATCGTATTGATGCTAAAGGCCTGCGGCCAAAAGATGACAACATGAAAGCTGTCATCGAAGCCCCAACACCCACTTCGGTGAGTGAGCTGAAAGCCTTCCTGGGACTCGTAAACTATTACGGCAAATTTCTGCCAAATCTCGCCACCGTGCTGGCCCCGCTATATGCCCTTTTAGCTAAAGGGACCCGGTGGCAGTGGGAGCCGAAACAAGAGCGAGCATTCCAAACAGTTAAGGAGGCAATTGCGGCTTCCAAGTTCCTTGCTTACTTCGACCCTGATTAGCCACTACGACTCGAGTGTGACGCGTCACCTGTAGGCATTGGGGTTGTTTTGTCTCACCGTGTCAACGGTGTTGACTACCCCATCGGATCCCGGTCACGGACACTTACAAAGGCCGAGCGCAATTACTCCCAGTTGGAAAAGGAAGCACTGGCTCTTGTCTGCGGCATCGCGCGGTTTAAAGACTACTTGTATGGACACCGATTTGTGTTAGTAACCGACCACAAACCTCTCACTGGCTTATTCAAACCAATTAAGGCGATTCCACCGATGGCTGCAGCGAGAATCCAGCGTTGGGACTTATTTTTGGGAAATTATGACTACACATTACAGTATCGCAAGGGCAGGGAACATTCTGATGCCGATGCCCTCAGTCGTCTTCCATTGCCAGCCACGGAGCAGCGGGACGACAGCCCTGACGCCTGTGTTTTGTATACCCAAGGCCTGGAAGAAACGGCGATATGCGCTCGCGACGTGACACAACTGACTGATCAGGACGCCATCCTCCGGAAGGTGAAAGAGTGGATTGCAGAGGGATGGCCGTCTTCCTTCCCACAGGGTGACGAACACCTCCATCCGTACTTTAACCGGAGAATGGAGCTAACCACTAGCCACAATTTGGTGTATTGGGGACATCGCATTGTTCTTCCCATGGCTGTGACAAAACGCATGTTGCGTCTGCTGCATGAGACACACCCAGGAATGACATCCATGAAAAGCATGGCCCGAACCCTGTTTTGGTACCAGGGTCTGGATAGTGACATAGAACGGCTCGTCAAATCATGCGGTACATGTACGCAGGCCTCGGCGATGCCACCCGTCAAGATACCTTTGGCGTGGCCAGACACCGGGGCGAAAGATGGAGCCGACTACATGCAGACTTTGCCAGTCCGATAGACGGCCAGATGGTATTGCTTGTGGTGGACGCCAAAACAAAATGGATGGAAGCTGTTCCTATGAAAGTTGCCACAGCGCAATCAACTGTTGATGCCCTTAGGTCAATGTTTGCACGCGTTGGCATTCCAAAAACTATCGCTTCAGATAACGGACCGCAATTTGTGAGCGCTGTCTTTCGCGAGTTTATGGCCCGAAACAGCGTGCAACATCTCACAACTGCCCCGTATCATCCACAGTCCAACGGATTAGCTGAAAGAGCGGTGCGCACCCTCAAAGAAAGGCTAAAGAAAAACACTGGAATAGACCTGAAAACACGCATATCTCCGTTTCTGTTCCGATATCGCCGAACGCCTATCAAGGATGGCAAGTCCCCGGCGGAGCTATTACTGGGATAACAGGTCAGAACCAAAATGGACTGCATCACACCGGACAAGGATAGGGCAGACATCCAACCGAGAGCGATAAAGGCTAAATTTAATGCCGGTGACCCCGTCTGGATGCGAAGTTTTGGGTCAGGTCAACGGTGGATTCCCGGAGTTGTGCGCAGTCACCAGGGCACCCGGATGCTTACGGTTGAATCGGTACAGGGACTCCAGCGACGGCATCTGGACCAGCTGAGGAGTCGGGCTGAAGAACAAGACTGTCGCTCGGAAGACATTACCCAGCAGGAACCCGCCGCCGAGAGTACCCCGTCCTCATAGCAGGTGGACTCGACTTCATCTCCCGGTACTACGACCTCAGTGCAGGACAGCCCGGAAGCAGCCGAGGCGGGACCTGGCCATCCGCCAACTTTGCGAAAATCGACAAGGCTCCGACGGCCCCCTGACCGCTACGGCTTTTCTCCTGAACGCTTTACCTATTAAGGGGGGAAGAGATGATATGTCATCATCATCATCACCAACAATCAAGGGATCATCATCATCAGGATTTGTGCTGCGTGGAATAAAGACCGGCTTCCATCTTGCCATGTCGTTCGTGGCTGGTGCTCCCAGGATTATTCGCACGGCAGCGATATAGCACTATATGCGTTACTCAAAATACGTTTTGCAGCGTCGTCGCATGACCCGAACTTTACCACTTCCCGCTAGGTATCCACGGTTTTATCTGATCACTTCTTTCTGTGATATACTTTCCACAGCAAACGCTCCAGCTTTAGGTCTTTCTTAGCTTATTGTAGCGACCGAAATTCTTTTTTTTTCGGTGTTGGTGGTTTGACTGAAAGTAAGGTAATCGAACGAAAGAACTCTGGTGAAGGAACTCCAACAAGTGCACATTTTTTCACGCATGTTCCCCCCTTTTTGGCACACTCGTTCCCAAACAGTCGACAGCATTTTGTTAACCCTTAATCATGGCTGTGGATTTTGCCGCACTTAAGGTTAATTGGGAGTTTCTAAAATACGCGTCGGCTCATTTATTTCAAAGAGAAGGGTAGGGTAACTTTTTCATCGTTATAAAACCAAATAGGTGTCATAGTGTAACTAAAATCCCTTCTTTGTTCTTGCAGCAGGACAAATCTGTCTTTTGTGATGGACGACAGCAACCGCTACGGTCGAATACAGTTGATGTGGAGTGATGTGGATATTCCGCCGCTCTCCGCTGCTAGGGCCCGCTGCTCGGACTCACCCATGGAGCTCCACCGTGGACATATCTATCAACTCGACGAAGAGAGTGCCTGCTCCCTGCTCGAAAACCTGCACACTAACACGAGCGTCGTTGTCTTGAGGATGGAGGTGGTACAACGCGAGCTCTCCACCCCTTGTGCTCCGCTCTTCCACAGAACCAGAGTATCCGGCACCTCGATGCCACCTCCGCCAAAGACGATACCACGGACTGCGGCTTGCTCTCGTTGGTAGCCAACGTCCTCGTCCTTAACAACACTGTGACCGACGTTTTCATGCGGTATGAAATCACGAGTCTTCGTTCTATCAAGCCCATAGCGCTTCTTCTGAAAAAGAGGACCGGGATAACGAAGCTTGAAGTGAACATCAACAACGTGTTTCCCATCAAGCGTTTGGCCATCTTGCCACGAGGCCTGATCAAGAACAAGAACATATCGGAATTTCTGCTGCCCGAGCAGTCTCTCGCAAACAGCGTGTCGTGTCGCGTACTCAACGCCCTGAGGAAGAACGCATGCCTGCAGAATTTCGCCATCAGGTTCGCGACGAAGCAGCGGCACAGGCCTTTGAAGAATTATGTGGCAGTGCGTTGTTCTTCGCGCAAGTGATGGAAGTAATGGGACAAAGCAAAGAGGAGGCCAAATCAACCGCGCTTTCGGCACGTCACTACATCCAGACCAACTACTTTCACCTCGTCGGTGTCGTCCGGGGCACAAGCGTTCAGCTAGGTCACCTTAACCAGCATTGCCTGAATAGTATTTAAAGCACCTCAAGTTGTCCTGTGTAGTAGAGACGCAGCCCTAAGGTATTAGGTCTTTGGTGTGAACAGTTTTACCTTATTCATGGGTATTTTTTGAGTATTTTCTGAGGTTCTTCTGAGCTTGTAGTAACTGCACCGCAATGCACGTGTCAGCAAGTGATTTCCTTTTGGCGCTCAAGGCCCTCCATTCGCGAATAAAAACGGTGTGTCACGAAGCATCCATTCCTCACGATTTAATTATCTCTTACGTCTTTGCTCGTTGCCTGTTTCCCATATCCGCGTTGACCTCGTTCCTTCTTGGGTGGACACTTCCTTTTCGTGCGCCGTAACGTAAATAGGGCTACGCATGTTTGGAAAAGAAGTTTCTGATGGGCCACCCAACTGATTCGAGCGGAGAAAGGGTAAAAGGAAATGTCATGTGATTAGTGCTCCAAGTGAGGCAACGCAATAGTGTGGACAAGAGGCATTTTTTACGCAGTTGTTTGTGATCCCAGATTCCCAGTGTAACATTTCTGTGTGCACGGTAAAACTGACTTCGTTAGCGTCTGGGGGATGTATTTTACCAGATGCATACAATACGGTTAAGGACACCAGAGAAGATTTGAAATCAAGGACTGTCGGCGGCCTATTGGTGAACGCTGAAGACCCTAAATATTTTCACTTCAGAAAAAAAGGCACCGGGGTGGACTATTGTGAACTACTTTCTTGTTCGTCCTCATCACTTTTTCTCGAGTGCTCTTGTTTATACTTTAGGATTAGCAAAGTTAGTTTCTTACTCGGGCATCTTTCGAGCAATAGTTGCCAGAAAGAAGATCTTTCTCCTCCTATATTTAAACACCTGGGCACGGAGAATGTCGGTCACCGAAAGGGATGTCTATCTTTTCTGTCATTGTGCTATGCCACCGACAGCGGCCATTGGTCCAACCGTGTCACGTGACATTTGTTTACCCCGGGAAGACCATTCTGCGCTCAAATTTTGGTGCTGCTCTGTTGCCGCGTGCATGCTCTTCGATAAGTTGTGATTTTCGAAAAGCAGTGCGGCTGTAAAACACGTTGAGAGTGATTTTTGAAGCCCCCCAGACAGAGTAGCGATGCCATGCTGTTGTGTACTGGGCTGTTTCAACCGACGGAAAAGTGGGAAAAGCCTGCATCGCTTCCTGCTGGGAAAGGACAGTTGCCTAGCGTAACCTGTACGCCTGGAGCGATGCATGTAGGGGCGCCACTGAAATTCCCCTGGCGACCCGTTTCGAAAGCAGTCGCGGGAGATACCGTCCAGCTCCGCACGGTCGCCGCTGCTCTTGCGGCATGTTCACGGCTGAGATTTACCGTTTGTGAACGTTGAAAATCCATCTTCATGTGGAGCAGTCCCTCTGTTTGTAAAGCGTGCGTGTTTACGAGAGTGTAAATGTTTGTGACGCGGTCTTAGTTGGGTGCATTCGGTCTGCACAAGCGCAAAGTGTGTTTCACATACCACCGTCACGGAACCGGCGTATGCATGGAGCTGATTGTAGATGCACTGCCCTGAAATTTACTAACAGTGTCTTTGTAACGAGCGTTTCCTCAGATGTTAATGCTACGGCTATACACTACTATGTAAATCGGTTTTGTGCGCTCACATAACCTAGCGGAGCATTCACCTGTGTAGCGGAAACCGCTCGGCACCCGCCTGCAGTCCTTTCTCTCCTGTCTACCGCGGGATTGACGGGAGTGCGCCTTTGGGAAAGACGCCTATTGTCGACGTCACCGCCGTCTAAGGGTCCTTCCCCCTCACTCTTCAATGATCGTCTTTCGAGGAAGTGCTTAACGTGTTTGTTGTCCGGCCGATTCCTGGAAGTAGTCCTGACGCCATTTTCGTCTGCTCGCTCGGGGGGCCTTTCATATCTCTCTCTTCTGAAGGACGCGGGGGCTCCCCTTCTTTCCCTCGTCGGGGAAAGCTGTCAGCACACGCATGTTTGGAAAAAACTAAGCAGTCTTGTCTTGAAATTGCAAAGCAGCTCCACGTCTTCTTTCACGCCTCCTTCAGCAGGCGACATTCCAGGCGGCTACATTATTGGTGACCCGAACAACGCTTCAAAGAACACGCCGAGATTTGCTCCGAAGACAACGCTGCTGATTCCACGCCTGCGGTCTTCGCCACAGAGCGGAAGCTACCAAATTTTGGCCTAAAAATAAAAGAGTTTGGTTAAACCAAGTGGAGGCCCGTTTTCAGCTTCGGCACATCACCTCGCAGTCGACGAAATACCTTCACGTCGTCGCAGTCGTCCCCCAGAAATCGCCGACGCTATCGATGACATTTTGGTTTCAGCCCCCCCCCCCCCCAAGGGGAATACGACACCCTTAAGAAGACGGTGCTCGACCGCCTCGAGGCGCATGAAGAAATGAGACTTCAACAGCTGTTATGGCGGGAAGAACCGGGCGACCAACGACCTTCCCAACTGCTGCACCAGATGCGGCAACTACTCGGTGTGCACGCGCATCAGGGGCGGCCAGCTCCCACTTCTTCGTGAACTTTTTCTGCAACGGCTGCCCCAGTTGGTGCGCATGGTTCTTGCGGGTTTAGATGAGAAGTCCCTTGATCGACTGGCGCAACTTGCTGATCGCATCACGAAATACTCTACTTTAACCTCTGCGCCCATAGCTGCTGCAAGAACACACGAACAACCAGATCGACTGTCGAACCTTGAGGAGAAAGGGCAACAACTTTACGAGACCATGCAGCTACTGTTGCTGTCTGGAAATAAATTTGCTTTTATAAACAGATTGGGCGCTACTGACGGAACGCGATAATGAAACAATGCATTTAGCAGGGCGAAATCAGCTGAAAAGTGCCCAAATGAGTCTAGCTAAATTTTTTAGCGCTACTTAGGTTTCCCCGAAGGAAGGAATTCTGTATGTCTTGTTAACAGCCATGCGGGTTTGTAATTACACGGCTATTAAAGAAAAAAGGCCTAGCGCGAGCACCGGCCACACTATACGCTGGAGACGGCGTTGTCTCCGGCATGTTCCTGCGTCACGTGCCAGCGCGTGCCGGATCCATGCGTTTCCGCGTCCGGCTTGTTCCAGCGCCCAGGGTCCGGCGCGCTCCAGCGTTTCCGCGTCCGGCGTATTTCAGCGTTAGGTAGTCCCATAATCAGGCATTCGCTGGAAGCGGAGCTCCACCGCCGCTGGGTTTTTCGATAGGGTTGAGTTTGTCCTCATGCCCTACGGCTTGAAAAATGCAGCACAGACCTTTCAAAGGTCCATGGATGAAGTCACCCGAGGTCTTACTTTCGTCTTTGTCTACCTGAATGACATGGTGTCCAGCAGAACTCCTAGCGAGCATGAACAGCACCTCCCCCAGCTCTTTTAGTGTTTGAATGAGCACGGTCTCGTGTTGAAACCTCAAAAGTGCGTGTTTGGTGTCGAGGCTCTCAACTTCCTCGGCCACCAAATCACTGCTGAAGGCATTATGCCATTGGAATCGAGGGCGGAATCCGTCAAAACGTTTCCTGCTCCCACATCTTTCCGCAAGCTGAGAGGGTTCCTCGGGCTCTTAAACTTCCACCGGCGGTTCATTGTGTCTTTTGCTAAAGTACTCTAGCCGTTGACTGACCTGCTGCGCCGGGACGACCAAAAGGCCCCAGAATTTTGACGAATGCCAGAACGCTTTCCAGAAAGCTAAGGACGAACTGGCCGCGGTTACCATTCTTATTGATCCACGGCCTGACGCTCCTACACGCCTCATGGTGGACGCCTCCTCCAAATGGGTCCGAGCAGTGCTGCAGCAACAGGAGGGGCACAGTGGAAGCCATTGGGATTCGTTTAAAAACGCCTGAAGCCTGCAGAAGTACGGTACAGCCATTTTGGAAGGGAGATGCTCGCAATATATTGCTCCATTAGAATTTTCGCTACTTCCTCGAAGGTCATGAGTTCTACATCTTGACAGGCCACAAGCCCGCCACCTACGTATTCAACAACAGTTCCTCCTACTGAGAACGGGAATTTCTTGAGCTCTCATTGATCTCTGAGTTTTCTACAGACATCCGTCACGTTCCCGGGGTCGAAAACGAAGCAGCCGACGCCTTGTCTCGCGTGAACGCTTCCGGCACAAAAGTCCTGGACTTCGAGGCGATGGCCGCGGCCTAGCTGGAGGACACTGAGTTGAGAAGACTGAAAGGTGTGGGATCTACATTCGTGCTTTCGGAGCTGGCACTTCCCTACGTCCAGGGCACGATAACCCACAATACCTCTCAGGCAATCCCGCGACCTTTCGTTCTACTTATTTTTCGGCGAGTGGTATTCAACACTATACACTCCATTAGCCACACAGGTGTCCGTGCCAACCAGCGGCTGATAACAGAAGCTTCGTTTAGCCAAAAAGGTCACACAAAAGTTGCACCTCACAAGGCTGACACAATATGAAAATAATGAAACACAAATTACGAAAATGCAAAACAATACCA
>NW_027526385.1:168516600-168659939 GCF_048455015.1 Haemaphysalis longicornis
CGCGCCTCTTGCATGAATAACTACTTTCACGCGTTTCTGTAATGCGAAAAGCGGAATAAGCTCTGGGTAGCCGAGACATAACGATCAAATTCGAAGAGTGCCGGGGCCGGTGTACGCGAGACATTTCACCGTCGACGAGCGAGTACGGCGGTTGCAAAACAGCCAGTTTCGAGGTAGCGAGCCGCGATGGCGGCTGCATGCTCCCGGTCGACGCGACGAGCGGGCGAGACGCGTGTACGGCCTACGCGATGTGATGAACTGTCGGCGCGGCTGGTCGTGCGTAAGCGTGTGAACGAGTACGTCAGCTGTGCGGCGCACTGCAAGCTCGCGGCCGGACGTCTCTACCAATGAACAATACGCTGAACGGGCGACGCGAGACGACAATCTGTTGTCGCGACCGGTCGGGCGGGAACGAGTAAGGCCGGTAGCTTTGCGGCCACTTGATGATCACGGCCGTTCGGCTCTTCGAGAGCGCGAGTGGCGCGAGTACGGGCGCCGTGAGCCATACGCTGTTGTCACTGTTATCGCGCATGTCGGGGCGCGGCCAAGTACAGCACGTGGCCAATTGCACGGAACCGGTTCAGTTCAAACAACTTCGTCAAAAAACAAATAAATGCTAGCCACTGTTGGAAACATTTCTCCCGCCAGTTACAACCAAAAAGTGGAGCACATTCGCAGCATTGATCCTCGGGAAAGGTCACTGTTTCGCGACGCGAGCAAAGACACTGCAGGGCTTTCGTCGATGTATGGCATCATGATTTAAACATTTGGCGCGGGCATGTTGCGAACAGAAACAAAACTGCCCTTGTAAATGCAAATAATAAAATTCTGCATGTGAACTATTATGTTAGCGCTGAAACCAAATTCTTACACGCTAAGCGCGACATGTTTCGACGCTTTCCTCCCACGTTTGCTTTTTTTTTTCTTTTCCCTCACAAACACAAGATGGTTCGCTCGGTACAGGGCATATTGGCTGTGCCGGCGCCCACCAAGCGCTCAACACTGCCTTTTGTGTACCTATTTCCTACCACCCAGCTTCGCCACAACGCCTCGCCATGCCTGTGTTTTTGTTTTACTGGACGACAATAGGCATGCCGTTGCAGCTCACAACGAAGCAGTACTGTTTGCACGAATTTCTCAACCCCTTTTCCGGCATGTTTTGAATGTTTGAAGAAACGAACAACCCGACACACATTGAATTCTTGCCGTCTTCTTACAGGCAGCCCTAGGAGAATCCGCCGGCTGCGCCCAATCGATTCCTGAGTGTAACGTCACTTCCGACCGTTCGTAATGGCTGCTCTTTTTTCCAGTTTCGGTTTGTAAAGGGTGTTTTTGATATTCGTTTACACTTCAGCGACGCATATTTGGGCCTCCAACTTTGGAGGTAGCAGTGTTTAAGGTAATACTACCGGAAAATACGGTCTTTAGGGTGCTGAAAATTTTGTAGCAGTTGGCCTTTAAGCTACTCTGCACTTCGTTGCCGTAATGTGGCCTCAACGAAGCTCCTTTTGTGCCCCCCGTAATTATTTTACCTGGAGGTTTAGCTTTTTTGTGAGCCCTGAGAGATGAACCACATGACGGGATCCTAGGTTACCAGGCAAAGTGAAGACGCAAAAATTGGTATTGTGCTTTACCTATTGTGAGCTGAGCCTGGAATGAGGCCGACTATATTCTGACACTGTACAAAGTCTTAACAGTTTCGACCCTGGTGTGCTTTGAAAAAAATACCCGAAATTCCTCTAGCACAGGCAGAACAAAACCAAAGCATATACATTTCAGGCAAAGAGTTTTTTTAAGGTGACCTCCTGCAATAGCTATCGCCATTTCTTGTTTTCTACAGCTGTACGCTACAAAAAGGAATTCGTTGCAGTGATGACCACGGACATCGGGGTGACACCAAGAAGCACAGTCCTAGTACGGCGACACGGGAGGGAATCAAAAAATATCTGCACTTTTATCTTTATATTTTGAGTGTGCGCTCGGTTTTTCACTATAGAAGTAGAATGGTTACAACAAGTAGAAGAAATTCTAAGGTCTGATACGATCAACACCTCAGTGCATTAAAGTGAACAATTTGTACTGGTAAAGATAACCACTATTTCTTTAGCAAATAAATTTCCCGGTCAGCCACTCAACATTAAGGTATGTGCTGGCTTATATCACAGTCTCGGGTGGCAAGGAGGTGGAAGGTATAAGCTAATATATCTACTTTGGTCAAGTAGTGATCCCGGACACCAACCATGAGACATATAAAATTCGACGGATAAGATTGGGGTAGAGTGCATTCGGAAGCATTCTGAGATAATGAGTGGAAGCCTTCCATTGTTTCTGAAGAAGAACGGGTATGACAGCTGCATCTAGACAGTACTTACCAACGGGGCAGAAACTTGAAGGCTCTCTAAAAGGGTTAAACCTAATGGTGAAGGCTTGGGCGGGTTGGTGCATGATTACAAAGAAGGGAACAGCGCGACACAGACGAGGCATGACGAAAGGACAACCACGAGCGCTCACTTACAACTGAAATTTATTTTTCGGCGTGTCACATATATTGGCTGACAGTCCAAAAATACAAGAAATCAGAAATAACATGAGTGCTGGTGATAAACCAGGCAATTGTCACACTGCTCCAATGCCAATTGCCACAAACACGTACGAAACTATGTGGGACAGAAAATATGCTTTTGGGAAAGGGACAACGAGGGTACGCTCACACAGTTTTATTTTCCGCTCTGTATTTAAGCAGCCTCAACGTTTTCCCTCGTTATATTACCTTTGTGTTTTTCAATGACCTGTGTTGCGTGAAAGATCAGGGTGCATCTTCGGCAATCTCTACAGTGGGCGCCTAAGTGGTCAGTAATCACCCTATGTACATTATAGTTAGGATCTTTTATTCTTTCATTACGGCATCTATCCGTTTGACCTACACACGTTTTCCAACAGGACGGGGGGATCGAATACAAGACACCTTCAAACACTTTCTACAAATCGTTTTTCGGGCTAACAAAGCAGGACTGCATAGTCGTTTGGTTTCGTTGACTCTCATACAGCTGTCCCTCAAGCTGTCTGGCATGTGTATGAGAACGGCAGAACGGTAGAAGTAGGGGCGCATGTGCATGAGCTTCTTCAAGAGATAAAGGAGGTGCAGTGACCGCTTCGCCGCTGAATGTCGTAATTTAGAGTTGATTTATGAAGATTACGAAGATTTAGAGTTCAGCTCCGAAGCTCCCGCTCCTGCGGTTTCAAGTCTTCCACAGTCGTCAGCCCCGTTGTAAGTGAGAGAACGAAGAGCATAGGACGACACAGCGCGAAGGAGATCCGAGGAGAATAGCATGGCGGGAGTATGAGTGCAGCAAGGTATACCGCAAGTTCCTTGTGACACATGCTCCGCTGTTGCAGCGCCCTAGGAGATAACGCCAGAGTTGTGCTGACCGTCTTACGGTCGCAGATGATGGGATCACTTCCTGAGAGCAAAGAAGTCCTACCCAAGTAGAGGCTCAGTCTGCCGCTGACGCCACGCTCCATAAGTGAGCGCTCTCATAGCAGCAGCTATGCCCGGTCACCGAGAAGACTATGCAGTTCGCACTGTGCTCAGATTTGGTTATAGGGAGTACCACATTCGCCAGCGAAATTTCTTTCATACTGTAGAAGTATGGAAGGTGACACCAATCACTACTTGCTAACCGGCGCGCAGAACATGGCGGTGCGAATAATAGAAAAACTGAGTTTCGTGAACTATACCTCTACCAGTATTAACGAAGACAATGAGTGTCCACGTGGCGGCATCTACCAAAAGATGGGACCATGCCTTGATTTTCAAACAATTAGTTGGACACACTTGCATTTATAAAAGAAGCAGATACTTTAACAATATTGATACACGGTAGTATGCTATTTACAGAAGGCACCGTACTATTGACCAAGCCCCATCCAAGCAAGGAACCGAACTCCACGCACGTCCTTCTCACCGCCTTCTTCCTCTGTTGATGATGATGTCTTGTAGCAGTACCCCCTACCGTGAGAGCTCTCTATTGGTACTGCTGAAAGCAAAACTTTAGGCTGCGAACGGTAGGGCTTTAGACAAACGACATGGACTATGTCAGTCTTCGGAGGGTGGGTCGAGTCAGCTGGAACGACAGGCGCGATTTCAGGGTTCACAGCAGTCACTTCGCGCAGGACACGGTAGGGGCCGTAGTAACGGATGAGCAGCTTCTCAGAACGCCCTACTTAGCGTGCAGGACACCATTCCAGCACAAGGGATCGGGGCGCAAAGTTGCGGGTGCTCTGGCGTGGATCATAACGGGACTTTTGAGCATCCTTGGATGACCTCAGCCTGGTGGGCGCTATGCTGTGGGAAAAGTCAGCCAGGCCAATGGCATCTTGTGCAAACCGGAAGGTGGCGTGCATTGTTCGAGTAAGGTGTCAAGGGGCAAGACCAGCTCTAGGCTGAAGAGGAGGTAGAAAGGAGAAAACCGGCGGTATCATGAAGGCACGAGTTGCATGTAAATGTAGTGAAAGGCAAGGCAATGCCCCAGTTGCGATGGTCATCCGGAACGTACATCAAAAGCATATCCGTTAGAGTTCTCTCAATTCGCTCCGTAACACCGTTGGTCTGCGGGTGTTGGAAGTTGTAAATGTGTGCGTGCTTGCGCTGGCGCGAAGGATGTCTCCGAATGCTTGCCACAGGAAGTTTCGTCTCCGGTCAGTCAGCAGGTGACAAGGAGCACCATGATGTAGGATCACCTCGTAAAGGAGGAAATCTACAAAACCGGTAGCGCAAGTGGTTGAAATGGCCCGTGATACTTTGTAACGGGTAGCATAATCAGTGCCAACTTTTCCCACCGCAGACAGGGGAAAAGAAACAAGCAGGTCTAAACCAACGCGCAAGAATGGTTCGACGGTTGCTCCAGTGCCTGAAGAGGGCCGGTGGGCGGAGTCGTTGGTGCTTTCCGATGTCGGCACTTGTCGCATGCCCCGACGTAACGACGAATAGAGCAGTAAAGCCCCGACCAGGAGAAACGCCAACGGACGAGGTCGTGCGTTCTTGAAACCTTTAAATGACCAGCTGTTGAATGCTAGTGCAGGTGGTCCAGGACGTCCGAACGAAGCTTGTTAGGCACAACAGGAAGCAGCTCGGGACCTTCAAGGCATGCATTCTTACAATAGAGCACACCGTTTTTGAATTGGAAGAATCGTACTGATGGGTTCAAATTGGGATTACTCAGGCGTTCAATGATCTGCAGCAAAAATTAATCCCGGAGATGCTCCTTACCAAGTTCGAAGAAAGAGGAAATCGCCAGAAGAAACGTAAATGCGACAGAACACGTAGGCGCAGGAGGTTCGACGGGGTAGTGTGACAGACAGTCGGCGGCCCGATCTGTAGGCGACCGATTAACAGTACTCCTGTAGGTGGAGAGCACTACGCCCGAGGCGGCCGGTTGGATCTTTCAGTGATGCTAACCAGCGCGTGATGATCCGTCAGAACGGAAAACGGTCGGCCGTAAGCTACGGACGAAATTTGCCCATGGCCCACACAAGAGAGAGACACTCGCGTTCTGTGATGGAATAATTTTTTTTTCTGCTGGAAATAGGAGGCGCCTGGCGTAGGTCATCACGCCATCCTTGCGGAATTAGCGCTGGGCCAGGACGGCTCCAATGCCATGGCCGCTGGCGTCAGTGCAGATTTCGGTGGTAGCGGACACATCGAAGTGGGCTAAAATATGCGATGTGGTGAGGAGATGCACAAGTGTGGTTAAGCCTTTGGCCTGCTCAGGGCCCCATGCAAAGATGGTGGTCTTTTTCCAAAGATCGGTTAGAGGACGGGTGATATCAGCAAAGCCTCCTATAAAACCCCAGAAATATGACCACAGGCCCACAACACTGCGGGCGCGTTTCGATGAGCGGGGCTCGGGGAAGTCCCTACCTGCTTTGATCTTATCGGGATTGGGCTGTACTCCGTTAGCGTCGACGCGGTGGCCCAAAATGGTTATTTCACGCCTCGCGAAGCGGCACATGGTTGAGATGAGCTGCAGATTGGCCTGACGGAAAATAACAAAGATTTTACGCAGGTGCTTGGGATGAGTCTCGAACGAGGGAGAAAGCACGATGGCGTCATCGACATAGCAGATGCAGGTGGACCATTTAAATCCGCGCAGGGGAGAGTCCATCTTGTGCTCAAAGGTGGTTGGCGCGTTGCACAGACCGAACGGCATAACTTTGAACTGATATAAGCCGTAAGGTGTGACGAAAGTGGTCTATTCTCGGTACAGCTCACCAACTGCCATCTAACAATAACCTGAGCGAAGATCTATGGGGAAGTATTTCGACCCATAAAGGCAGTCTGGGGCATCGTTGATTGTGGGTAGAGGGTAGACATCTTTCTTCCTAACCCGGTCCAAGTGGCGGTCGTGCACACAGAAGTGCCAGGTGTCGTCTTCATTATTGACCAATAGGACGGGCGATGCCCATGGACTACACGATGCGTAAATGATGTCCTTTGCGAGCATTTTTTAACCTGTTGCTGGACGACTCCTCGTTTGGAATGAGAAACACCGTGTGGCCGGCGATGGATAGGCCTGGCATTACTTGTATCGATACGGTGCATCACAGTTGTGCTTTGCCTCAGTGGTCTGTCACTCAAGCCGAAAACGTCTTCAAATGGTGACAAAACACATCGCAGTTTGCTTGCTTGAGTTTAAAATGAGACCGTGCTAATTAGGGGTGCAAATATCTCTGGCGACATAGGTCAGTAATTGGATGTAAGTTGTTGCATTGTGTCGCGGTTCAAAGCACATGCCGAAATTTCAGCTGCCGCAAAATGGGTGAGACCGGCGATGGTTATACCTTCTGGAAGTACTTGCGTATCGAGCGCAAAGTTGAGGAGAGGCAAGCAAACGCGGTTTTGTTTGATGGTGGCCACAGTGTGGGGTAGTACGACCTTTCTCGCCAATAGAATGTTCACGATGGGACTAGCAAGGTAGTCGCCCTCAGGAATGGCGCTAGACGTAGTGAGGGGACATAAGTGGTGGTTTGACACGCCAAGCGAATGTGTTTGGAAGAGCACAGGCGCGGCGAGGAGAAATTAGCAGTAGTCGGCAACTCAAGACGAAGGCCTGTAGAGCAATCGATGAGGGCTGCATGCTCTGTCAAAAATCGCTGCCGAGGATCACGTCGTCAGGACATTGTCCAAAACAGAGAAAAGAACAGTTGTATCATGGCCGGCGATGGTGATACAGCAGGTGCACATACCAATGATCACCGGTGTACCACCTTGAGCAACTTGATCATGCGAAAGGGCAAGTGTGATGACTTTTCGCAAGCGGGTCCGGAGATTAGCACTCATAACGGAAATATGCGCCCATGTATCAATCAATGCCCGAACAGGCACGCCATGAACTTTCCCGTCGAGCAAATTGTCTCTTGTTGGCAGCATCAAAAGATGATTTTCCGTCGGGGTCGATAATGCGGCATCACCTCTGGGAGCTGCACTCGCTATTTTTTTTTAGTAGAGGCGTCCGTAGTTTGTCGGCGCGGTAGAGCGGCGGGGCTGTGGAGAGCGCCACTGTCCGCGCCGGGGTGACGGGGAACGGCCAAGTTGTGAGGCTGAGTAGGCGGTATCGGCGGCATTGCGTTGCTGGTAGCTGGTAGAAAAGCGGTTCGTCGCACACTGCGGGTTATGGTCGTTCGAAGTGGTTCGAGCGGGAGAAAACCCGCGGCTCTCGCAATACTGGGCAACATGACAAACACGCCTGCCGTTAAAGCATATCGGCCGGTCATCGGGTGTTCTCCATTGAGCTGGGTTCCTCTAAGACCGTGGCCAACACTCTTGGAGTAAAGGGGTCGGGGACGACTGAGCTTGCCCATAATGATTGCAGGCAGCCGTTTTGGCGGGAAATTGCCGACCGACATGATGGCTCATGTGGCAGGCTGGATGCAAGCACATGCAGGCAATTTCATCGCGGCAACTGTTTGTATGACAGAGAGTGTCGACAGATGGACGTCGGCGATGGAGTGTTGGGTGGTGACTGGAGTCAAAGCCTCTATCTCGCGTCGGACGATACGTGTCGGACGATGCAGGCGGCGCGGCGGCGAAACTGGGTCCTCACATGATGACGTTGCAGCGGTATTGTGAGGGCGCATAAATTTCTGAGTGATTCGATGGCTTTTCGCTTTTTCGAAGCGTTTGCACTCCTCCAACATGGAGCCTACAATGGAGCAGTCTTTTCGCACGAGCAGATTGAAGGCATAATCTGCTATTCCTTTCAAAATGTGGTCAACTTTATCCTGCTCGGACATGTGGTCGTCACATTTGTGGCAAAGGGCCAGTATGTCTATGATGTTGGCTATGTACGGCTCAGTTGACGTCTGCGCTCGTGACGCAAGCGGAGTTTTCGCGGTGAGCTGGCGACCAGATGACTAGCCAAAGAACCTAATCATATGTGCCTTTCAGCTGTCCCAACCAGTTAGTGTTGCTCCGCTGGCATTGTACGCACCTGTCAGGTGGAACGAAAGGTTAGCCAGCACAAGGGTGGTATCCCAGGGGTTGTGGGCACTCACACGGTCGTAGAGACTGACCCAGTTCTCTATACGTCGACATTGTTTGTGCAGTAAAAGACACCTGGGTCTAGAGGGTAGCTCAGGATGACAAGAGTGTAGCGGCGCTGGGGTTTCAGAAGGCGGTGCCATGGTGGCGCCTTGTAGGTGACCCCCACGTCGAAGTTCAGTGATAAGGACCTGTGAGCCAGCCGTGTCCAGGTCTCATGGGGCCACGGAAGGGGTGGGCGGAGCAGGACAAGCCGAAACAGCACTATCCACAAAATGATACACAGTGATACGGTATTTTCAGAATGCACTATACGACTCACCAAATGCCGTCCAAGGAAGGGAGCGAACTGCATGCACCTCCCTCTCAGCGTCTTCTTTCTGTGTTGATGATGTCTCGTAACAATATTATCTGACACGTGTTTTAGTTTCCAAAAAATGATCGCCATTAGCGAAAGTGACCGTGTTCAATTTCCAAAGGTGTCCCCTAATTATCAGAATTCGTCTTTTTTCTTAGCTCCTTATACCAGCATTCTTAGTTTGCACTCGCGTAATACTACTTCTGTAACAAGCGCACTCATATTACTTATGTCAGTATGTAAGGGAAAGTGAATGTCCGAGACACGTCTTAAGCTGAAAAACCTCAGTAGTTCAGTAGGCTCCCCTGTAGTCTCCTGTCGGCCGGGTCCTCTTAGTCGGAATCTGACGTAGGCTTGAGCTTCCCTAATTTTATTTCCTACTTAATTGCGTGAGACGTTTCGACCAACTTTACTGAGAAATTGAGGGTCACACGAGCATTTCTTTGTTCCTATGGTGTGCCATCCGCGCGCTTTGTTCTTGTCCATCTGTGTGCAAAGTAGTAGTTTTTGAACCAGCGAGTTCATTTATGCTAAACATAAAATTTAAGTTATCAATAGAGTAGGGACCAAATAGGCGTAATACAGTTTCAACACTGAACAGTTTTCTCAAAACATTTTGATACCTGAATTGATTTCTTGGTGGACAGGTGTATTACCAAATGAAAGCACCACCTAAGCCGCCGCTTCAGTTATTTTCCAGCAAATCTCAGCTGATTTGTGGACTGCATTTAGGAGAGTGGCTTTTGTGCAAATGGCAGTTTAACTCTACATAGAAAGTTGCACTAGACTGTGATGAATGGTGTCTAGACATATCTTTGTGACGGCCGCTGGTATGGGTGCGCTTCCTGGCATATGTCTTTAAATGAAAGGGCACTAGAAACGTCGACTGAAGCGACCACAAGGACCTGTTCCGTTAGCAGATACCGAAACATCATTGTGTGTTTCGATTAGTGCATCATGCATGACATCACTCCAAAAATATTGTGTCCATGAAGACATCGTATGCTACATTTTATAGATACTAACACTAGAGCGAGAAGAGGCCCCAGCGCCGAAATTCTTTCTTTCTATGCGCAAAGTTTGACAGCCAAACATTTTTTGATACGCACAACTTTTCAAATATTCACTTTTGGAATGTGAAGGTTGTAAGATCCAGCACAAGTGCATTGCTTGAACTTTCAATACAAATTCGTCTGTCAAATTGTTAGGCTCTGATTAGGAGGAATTTTGCATTAAAGGCTCAAGTATCAACGCCTTTTTTTGGTAACTCTTGAAGATCACAAGTGTTACAATACAGCCACCCCAATACCGTTAAATACAGACCTTATAGTTTCGAAACTGAGGATTTCATCCGGAAGAGGGTTTTTAGAGTTTAAAATACTACCAACTAATGTTGATTGATTGATTGTGGGGTTTAACGCGCCGACGCAACGCAGGCGATCAGGCGCGCCGTAGTGGAGGGCTCCGGATTAATTTTGACCACCTGGGGATCTTTATCGTGCGCCGAAATCTCGTACACACGGGCGTTTTTGCTTTTCGCCTCCATCAGAAAAGCGGCCGCCGCGGCCGGGAATCGAACCCGCGACCTCGTGCTCAGCAGCGCAACGCCTTAGCCACTGAGCCACCGCGGCGGGTACCAACTAATGTAACGTGAAGGTTGCGGTAGATAAAAAATCTCATCAATCTTTTTGTACCCACAACCAGCCATAAAGTTCGAACCACAACTGGCCGTAAAGTTCGAATTGAAACTTACTTTGAGAGCAAACAGGGCCTGTACGAAGTCATTCAATTTGTATACCAGCTGATGAATGTTCAAAAAGCCCCAGTGGTAGACGTTGTCTTTCCACCGGTCCTGAATCCAGGTGGCTGCTTTTTGCTGAGCAATGTGAGGGTTAAAATCTGAAAGATACCTGAAAAATAATATTCACCAGCACCTACAGTTTTTCTTCGAATATTGTAATTTAAAGGAATGACTGCGCCGATAGAAAATTGCTTCACGTTTTCAAAGAATCTGTCGTTTTATATTGTAGAAAAACCTGTCTTCAATAAAAGAACACACGCCCAGGAGCACACAGTTAACAAAGTTAACAGCGAATATCCCTGCTCACGCGATGCGAACGAGTGCTTACGCGAGGGAAGGTTTAACGGCAACGGAGGAAAGCACAAATGAATGTGCAAACCTTCACATTGTGTCTTATGCAATAAAAGTATGCAAAAGATGGCTCTACTGCAGCATCAGAAAAACGACAACCCTAAGTTTTCCATGAAGTCTAAATCTGAGGTATTAAAACTAAATGCTCGACTACTTTATCTCGTGTGTCTTGAAAGTTCACTCTGGAAGATTTAGGGTCAAGCAACCAGAATGTTCGTCCGTGAGCTATAACATTCGCTTTGTGGACACGGAGTCTCCCATGAAGTGCTGCAAAAAAATTTCTTTCGAGGTGTCTGAACTTTTATCTTTTACATATGCATGTTCGATGCTCTCTTCGGAAGAGTATGTTCTGCTTGAAAGTTAAAAGGATTTTTACTTGAATAGTTCAATGCAAACTGCCCTACGCTACCAATAGGAGTGCGACGATTTATACTATTACGACATGCCCTTTACAAATTTTCTTTCGACGAACAGTACGGCACACCTATCATTACATCCTTATTCATAGTGAGTGTAAAAAATTACATTTCCCGAATTAGCACCTGCTGTCTACCGACGGATTAAGGACCTGGGTGGCTTTCATACAAACCCGCCAATCAGCCGAACAGAAACCTTTCGATACATGCGCTGCAGCAAATCTCGATGTAAAGTGTGCCTACAAATAACTACCATGGAGCGCACCGCCAGCATACGTAAATATAAAGAGGCAATTTAGTAAATATGAAGAGTAAATATAAAGAGTAAATATAAATTTAAATATAAAGAGTAAATATAAAGAGTAACTCCGCACTATTTCTAGACAACAACAGATGACCAAACTGAGCGCTGTTTATTAGGCGGTTAAATAACCATCACTCTGGTGGAGAACATTGTCCTTAATTGTCTTTGTCAAGACAAGTGAGTAGTCAAGATATTGCGTTTTCTTTTAAAACCCACCATGACCGCCAGTGTCGGGAGTCGCATCTCAATTACAAGTTTAGGTCATTCTTCCTTGGTATCACTGAAAGGTACGAAAAACTCGGGTTCTTTTTCCCCGATTGAAATTGGCGACCTCGTTATATTAACGTAGGTTTTTAATTAGTTATCCGGCAGGTGAATTTTTCATCGGAATTTGCACAAACTCTTTTCCAGGAAATAGCAATTTCAGCCAATTTTTCAAAAACCCAGTTGCTGACTGCGGTCCTGTAACCACGTACAGTGGCTTTAAAAGCCTAATCGGGCTAGACATTGCGATATCCCCTTTGACAGGAGGCCGTGTAGCCGCTGCTACTTTAAAAACGTTAACCCTGTTTGGGCTGTCTGTTAGACGGGTGTTTGTGTTTCGGTGCTTTATTCTGTTTCTTGGCTTCGTTTGCCTTCTTGATATACAATTATGGGGGGAGGAGGTGTTCTGCTATCTTTTGTTGAACTCCATTGAACCCCGGCTAGTAATATCTTGGCTGACGCCGGTCTTTCTTATACTGCCTCTTTCATGCACCATATTTTTTTTTCTTTCGTAACTGAAGAACACATTGCCTTTATGTACCCTTCAACAAATCTCTCCTGTTATTATTCTTTCGTGTACATAGCCCTTATATCCTTTTTTGATTCCATAATGGTCGTAGCTGGAACCGCATTTTTCGTCATGACCGCACGTGGAGCCCACGTGTATCAGTTCGTACACCTCGTTTAGTGGCCGTCTTGTAAAGCAATCTGGACACCTGCATCTTCAAGCGAGCCTTTTGGTTTTTGTCCTCCTTCGCCTTTGCTCAATTTCTCAACGCAATTTTCTTGACTTTCTTTTCTATATAAAATAATAAAAAGTCAACGTCACTAATAGTAGCAGAAAAATGCCTTCCTTGGTGATATAAACTTCCGGCCTTCTTTTTTTAATTCGTAAACAAGTCCCTTTTCCTACCCTTATTATTCTGCAAAACGCATAGCGAGTGCATCAGTTTTGCAAGCCTTGATGCTGAAGTCTTGCATGTAAAGATGTCCCGGCAGTCCACTGCTGGTGAAAGGCTGCAGACGTGCGAGTCACTCCCCGGGGGTTAAAAGAAGGCGGCCTTCACCCCGTATTCTCTGAGTGGCGCTGGCTTCCACCCTCAAGAGTCAGGGATAGTCGTGCTATATATAAATATCCAAGAAACTGCCCGAAACCACAGTCGCCCAGATAGTCTAATCGGGAAGGCATCCGAGATCTAATCGGAAGGTGACGGTTCGGCCACCACTCGGTACGCGTGCATTAACAGCGGAGCCTATTAGAAGATCGGTCGACTTTCGTGTCCGACGGGCCCCGGCGCGCCATTGTCAAGCAACGCGTACCAACTTAGTGTGATTAGCAAAGATTGGCGAAAAAAAAACTCCGGCGTTCGCTCGGTATTTCCTCAACAAATTCCCGTATATATATATTGTTGCGTCCTGTCAAACAGGGGCGCAGAGAAGTTGTCTTGGCGAAGACGCCGGGGCAAAGTATTTATTAGGCGAGGTGCCTAACTTGCCAGAGGAAACACACAAAGAGCACCGGTTGGTGGCTAGCAAAAATGGCGACCAAGAAACGAGCACACGAGCCGCTAGCTAACGCGCTCCTTCGTCGTCCTCTGCTGTGCCCATCACACGGCACGTACCCACGCGGGGGATTAGCATGTCTGTCCTACCTAATGCTCTCATCCCACAGACTGGCACGTGACATTACCCCCTCTCCTCAAAAGCATCGACTCGATGCTACGGTTATGCGCGGAAAATGTAGTCCGCTGCTAGATGCATTGCGTGATCACCGCGAGAAGTATTGTTTCATGCGGACCACATGCACAATTTCTGGGCGAGATCGGGAACGTCCTGCGGCGCTAGGGCTGGCTGGAGCGACTTCGTAGGTAACATCGCTGAGCTGTCGTAACACCGTGTACGGGCCAAAGTAACGCCGCATAAGCTTTTCCGAGAGCCCCCGGCGGCTAACTGGAGTCCACACCCAGACTTGGTCCCCAGAGGAGAAGGTTGCATGTCGGTGGCGAAGATTGTAGCGAGCGGCGTCACAACGCTGGTGCTGTTGTATTCGCTGGCGTGCCAGCGCGCGTGCTTCTTCGGCGCTACGCACAAACTCGTGAAGGGAGCCGGCTTGGTCGTCGTGGGTATCGGGTAGCAGCATGGCGTCAAGCATTGTGGAAGGTTCCCTACCGTAGACAAGTGCAAATGGCGTCATTTGCGTCGTCTCTTGTTGGGCCGTATTATACGCGAACGTTACGTAAGGCAAAACTGCATCCCACGTCTTGTGTTCCGCATCGGCGTACATACTGAGCATGTCGGCTATTGTTCGGTTCAGGCGTTCTGTTAAGCCGTTGGTTTGGGGGTGGTACGCGCTGGCCTTTCGGTGGGACGTGCCGCTCAATCTCAACACTTCTTGCAGCAGTTGCGCCGTAAAGGCCGTTCCACGGTCTGTAATCAGCACTGCCGGTGCGCCATGCCGCAGCACAATTCTTGTTAGAAAAAACTGCGCAACCTCAAGCGCTGTAGCCCGTGGTAGCGCCTTCGTTTCGGCATACCTGGTTAGGTAATCCGTGGCGACTACTATCCATTTGTTCCCAGTTGTGGAAGTTGGAAAGGGGCCGAGCAAGTCCATGCCGACTTGTTCAAAAGGCGTTCTAGGAACCTGAACGGGCTGCAGAAGTCCGGCTGGCCGGCCGGGTGGTGCTTTCCGTCGCTGGCAGTCCCGGCAAGTTCGTACATACTGCCGTACGGTGGCCGATAGCTTCGGCCAGTAGTACTTCTGCTTGATCCGTGCCAGCGTACGTGTGTAACCGAAGTGACCGGCGCTAGGCTCGTCGTGACAGGCCTGCAAGATTTCATTCCTGAGAAGGTTGGGTACGACAAGCAGGTAGTTACTCCGTTCGACGCGAAATTTCTCTTATAGAGAACGTTGCTCCGCAGACAGAATGAGGACAGTCCTCTGGCAAATGCCTTCGGCACGACGGTTGTGTGGCCTTGTAAAAAATCAAACAGCGATCGTAGTTCCGGATCTGCGCGCTGCTGTTCCGAAATGGTGGGTGCGTCCAGAACTCCGATTAGCGCGGCATCGTCGCTGTCGTCGTCATCGGCGGGGGCAAGGCCAACAGGAGCTCTTGAAAGGCAGTCTGCGTCTGAATGCCGCTTGCCGGATTTATGTATGATGGTCATGTCGAATTCCTGGAGTCTTAAGCTCCATCGCGCAAGACGGCCAGTAGGATTCTTAAGATTCGTGAGCCAGCAGAGGGAATGGTGGTCGCTGACGACGGTAAAATGACGCCCATAAAGGTATGGTCGGAATTTGAGGAGGGCCCAAACAACAGCAAGGCACTCTTTCTCGGTTGCCGAGTAGTTACTTTCGGCCCGTGATAGTGTCCGGCTGGCGTAAGCGATGACTTTTTCGGCGCCGTCTTGCCACTGGACGAGAACAGCGCCGAGCCCCACATTGCTGGCATCCGTGTGAACCATAGTTGCGGCATCCTCATCGAAATGAGCCAGCACAGGTGGTGTCTGTAAGCGCCGTCGGAGCTCGTCAAACGCCTCTTGCTGTTCATCACTCCAGATGAAAGCTACGTCGTCACGTGTGAGGCGAGTGAGTGGGGCCGCAATGTGGGAGAAGTTCGCTATGAATCTCCGGTAATAAGAGCACAGTCCCAGAAAACGCCGAATGCTCTTTTTGTCGGTAGGCGTGCAGAACTTCGACACGGCATCAAGTTTATCAGGATCCGGGCGTACGCCAGCTCGACTGACAACGTGACCGAGAAATAGTAGTTCTTCATACCCGAAGTGGCATTTTTCTGGTTTCAGTGTCAGTGCGGCAGATCGGCTAGCCTTAAGAACGGACGTCAATCGCTCCAAGTGCTCTTGAAAGGTCCTGGAAAACACGACGACGTCGTCTAGGTATACCAAACACGTTTGCCACTTCAATCCAGACAGAACCGTGTCCATCATTCTTTGAAATGTTGCAGGCGCTGAGCACAAACCAAAAGGAAGAACTTTGAACTCATAAAGCCCGTCGGGATAACAAATGCGGTCTTTTCACGGTCACGCTCATCGACTTCGATTTGCCAGTATCCGCTCTTTAAGTCCATTGACGAAAAGTAGCGGGCATGTCGTAATCGATCGAGTGAGTCGTCTATTCTCGGCAGAGGATATACGTCTTTTTTGGTGACTTGGTTCAGTTTGCGATAATCGACACAGAATCTCAAGCTACCATCCTTCTTTTTTACCATAACGACGGGTGACGCCCAGGGGCTTGTCGATGGCTGAATGACGTCGTCGTCTAGCATCTGGTCCACCTGCTGCCTTATCGCATCGCGTTCTTTCGCGGACACTCGGTAGGGGTTCTGCCTAACCGGTCTTTCATTTGCGGCAGTAATTATTCGGTGTTTAACCAACTGGGTTTGGCGGACGCCCGACGTCGACGAAAAGCAGTCCCGGAAACTGTTTAAGAGCTCAGAAAGCTGGCGTTGCTCTGTCGGCGGGAGGTTGCGGTTAACGTCGATTTCGAGCTTATTTGGCACCACGGCTGACGCTTTGCTCTGTAGAACGAAGCAGTCTATTGCGTTGTCGATGTCTTCGAAGACGGCAACCGCCGTTCCCTTGGCGACTTGTCGACGTTCATTGGTGAAGTTTGTCAGCAGTACCTCCGCTTCGCCGCACGCTAGCGTCAACAGGCCCCTAGCAATGGCGATCCCACTTTCCAGAAGAAGGGGACTCAAGACCTCGGCAATACCAGGGCCGCTTAATAGGTTATCACACCTAACGGAAACAAGCATGCAGGATCTTGGTGGTAGGCTAACTTCGTCACCGACAATTCGCAGGTGTATGGGTCGGTTGCCGGTACGTTCTGGTGTGTTATTTTTCGTAGAAAAACTCACAAAGCCTTCGCCGACGTCGATTACCGCATCATGATCGCGCAAGAAGTCCATTCCTATAATAAGCTCTCTGCAGCACTCCGGAAGGACGACGAACGTACCGACGAAGTCAGAGTCACCAATGCGTACCCTCGCGGTACATTTTCCGACAGGCGTCATTAGGTGACCCCCGGCAGTCCGAATCTGAGGTCCATCCCATGGGGTCTTGACCTTTCTGAGCCTGTCAGAGAGTTCCCGACTAATTATCGAATAGTCCGCCCCGGTGTCCACTAATGCGGTCATTTCGTGTCCGTCGAGAAAAACTGTAAGTTCGGGCCGCGCGTTCACGTCGCCGTCGAAGTTTTGGGCTGTCGGTTCCCCAACTGCCGGCGGTAGAGGGAGGCCTTCGGAGCTTCGACTACTGGCAACCTTGCCTCCCAAGGTTGCGTCATCTAGTTTCCCCGCGGTGGCGTTGCAGACCGCCGGGTAGGTGGCCCTCCAGGAGTGCGGCGGCCGGGCGAACCTTGGGGAGCAGGGGACGGCGAACGCGATCGGCGGAGTGGTGCGGTAGCTCGACGCTCGGCGAGGTAGTCAGAAATGGCGACCGGTCTTTCTCCGAATTGGGGCCGAACAGCGTTGGGTGGGAATCCAGGCAGTCCAATTTCACGGTAGGGGCACCGGCGATAAATGTGCCCTGGTTCGCCACAGTGATAGCAGAGCGGCTGGTTGTCGGGAGTTCGCCAAAGGTCGGTCTTGCGTACTTGAGGACGATAGTACTGTTGCGGACGTACCGAAGAGTTATTACGAAACTGCTGTTGGGCAGTAAGAGGGACTGCTTGTTGTGGCCAGCATTCGGCTGGGTGCGGCGGGTGGTATGGGAGAAGAGGCGCGGCAGGTCTAGTGGTTGCGGCGGGAGCCTGGACAGTGAGAGCCGTGGTGTAGGAAACTGGGCATGGTGACGCTGGCTGCGCTGCTGGTAGGGAAATCGCGTTGCGAATTTCATCGCGCACTATGTCGGCGACGGAGGCCTGTATGGGCCCCGATGGGATGATGCCGCACTTAGCGAGCTCTTCTCTCAACACCGCGCGGATGAGATCCCGAAGGCGGTTGTCGTCATCCGTGGCTATGACAGCAGAGATGCTCGACGATGTTTTGGCGCCCATGCGGTCGTATTGTCGGGAGCGCTGTTGTAGTGCCCTCTCAATGGCAGTAGCCTCGCGGATGAATTCTTGGACCGTTCGTGGCGGATTTCGGACGAGGCCGGCGAAAAGCTGTTCTTTTACGCCATGCATAAGATGGCGTAATTTTTTACATTCTGCCATGTCTGGGTCGGCTCGCTTAAACAGTCGGGCCATGTCCTCCGCGAACATAGCCACACTCTCGTTAGGTTTCTGAGTCCGTGCTTCCAGGAGACGCTGTGCTTGTTCGCGGCGGTCGGCATTGGCGAATTTCGCTTGAACCTCGCGACGAAAGTCCTCCCAAGTGCGCAGGCTCGCTTCCCAATTCTCGAACCACGTCCTTGCACCGTCCTCAAGAGCAAAATAGGCTTGTTGGAGCTTTTGGGTGGCACTCCACTGGTTGAATGCAGCCACACGCTCGAACTGTTCAAGCCAGTCCTCAACGTCTTCGTAATCCTCTCCGTGGAAGTGGGCGGGTTCGCGCGGGTGCTGAAAAGTCACCGTAGTAGGCATTGCCTGCGCCATTACCTCTGGCTGAGAAGCGTGCCTTCTTGATGTAGACTCCAAGAGAGGGCCCTCTTCTGGAGGAAGGCCGAGTTTCCGGCGGCTACACCGATGAACCGGAGTGTGGACGGGCGAAGGTCTCTCGGGGCTAACGTCCGGGGGAGTACGGGGCATCGGAAGCACCCTCCACCAGTGTTGCGTCCTGTCAAACAGGGGCGCAGAGAAGTTGTCTTGGCGAAGACGCAGGGGCAAAGTATTTATTAGGCGAGGTGCCTAACTTGCCAGAGGAAACACACAAAGAGCACCGGTTGGTGGCTAGCAAAAATGGCGACCAAGAACCGAGCACACGAGCCGCTAGCTAACGCGCTCCTTCGTCGTCCTCTGCTGTGCCCATCACACGGCACGTACCCACGCGGGGGATTAGCATGTCTGTCCTACTTAATGCTCTCATCCCACAGACTGGCACGTGAAAATATATATATATATATATATATATATATATATATATATATATATATATATATATATATATATATATATATATATATATATATATATATATATATATAATATATATATATATATATATATATATAATATATATATATATATATATATATATATATATATATATATACAGCGAATGAGAAAATGGGAAATAAAGGGGCTCGGTTGAATGAGGCAGAAAATCAGGGTTGACAGTCAAGAAAACCTCGGAAAGCAAAGGGGAGGTTGTGGTGGGTCATAGAAACGGTGAAGAATTTTTTGAGTCAGATAGAAAGCGGTAAAAAAAAGCCCCCCGGGTGGGATCCAAACCCACGGCCTCCAGAATACCGCTCTGGTGCGATAACCACTATGCTATCGACGGGGCTGTTTCCCCGCCACTTTTTCGGTTATTTATGTTACGGTGTTTTTTGGTTTTCTTGCACTTGGGGGTGGTATCCACCGCCTTTCGGACTACTTGGAGTGAAGGGGAACTTCTTTTTAACCTGCGGGCCGTGACTCGAGTGTCTACGACATTTCGAGAGTGGTCGACCAGCATTGAACCCTCTTAAGCTACCTTTTGGAACCAAGACTGCCTGAACAGAGGCCCTCGCTTGGCATGTAGCGAATCAGAAAATGGGAAATGAGGGGCTCACTTGGATAAGAAGGTAAATAAGCGTTGCTACTCAAGAAATCCTCGGAAAGCAAAGGGGTGGTTGTGGTGGATTGTATGCAAAGCGAGAGAAGACGCTCTGCGACAAGCATCGCTATGCTCGTAAAAGAGTAGAACTGGCGAAACGACAACCGAGGGAGACGGTAACCCCAGCCGAGAGGACAGATGATCCAGCTCCGCGAAAACAACAAACACCAACGGTATGCCGGCAACAGAAACCTTCGTAGCGCCAACCCAAGCAGTCACTAGAGGAACAGAGAGCCACCATGCCCACTACAGACGCACCTGCGTGGTTGCAGCGACTACAGCAAGCTCAAAAACACCAGGTGCAGGCTCTGCAACAACAGATGCAAGAAACAGTCCAGCAGCAGATGCAGGCAAAGAAGATGTAGACACAACAGCTAATACTGCACATGCAACAGCAGACGACAATGGCACCAGAGCAGATGATGCACGCCATCCCCCAAATACCGCTGCCAACAGCAGCCGCGACGGCGGCACAACAAGAGGTCGCGCAGACACAGCACCTCCCGCAACAGCATAGAGAGGAGCCGCCCACCTACACCTAATGCCCAGACGTTCTGCAGTGGTATGGCCGTTCTCTTCGTGGATGTGTGACAGAACTCACCGAGCTCTTCCCCGTTCCCGGCAGACCGGCAGTGCTACGGCTGCCAAAGCCCAAGGGCGAAACATCCGGGATATCTGGGTACGTCGGATACTTACAACCCACAATCGAACACGGAGTGCGACGGACGTGAAGAAAAAACAAGGGCAGAGGCACGAGCCGTGGTTTTCGTGCGGCGGGACGTGCTACATGCCTACAAAGACACTTCCGAACACTGTACCAAACACTAAAACATAGCGGCAGTTCGTGCAACGCCAGAACGTCACAAAGTGACTTTGGTTTCGTAGTACGCTCTCCGTGGCAGTGGCTGTAGCTGTGGAGGTCGCAGATATGTTCCGGGTGGAGGGGCGACGTACAAGTGGACCCTACATGTTCGAAGAGCTACCCGTAAGACAAGATTTTGATCACTGGTGGCTTTAAAGCGCACTACCCTTACTGGGGTCGCCGCCAGGCAGATTCACGGGCTTCGCAGCTCCTGGATACAATGGAGGCAGCACGCCAGATGATCACTAATGACCTCGAGTACTCATCAAGACATGAGTTACACGCCAGACAGCAAGACACAGTGATCGACATAACCTGGGCTTACCGGGGAACTGTGCGGGAGTGGTGGTGTGGCGTGGATTTCATGGGCTCCGACCATTACCCAATGTAGATCTGCGTGGACACTGGAGATAAACCAAACCAAGACGCACATCACGAGGAAGGGGGTTGGGGAAAGTAATCAGTTTCTTCGTGTTACAGAAGCTCTACCAGGGACCAAGAGACAGCAGTACCGGGGAAGATGCAGATCGCGATCACGGCAGAGAACAAAGACGGAAAAAGGATCAACTGATGAGTCAACATTGAGCATGACATTTCACCGTCGAGGAAGCAGCTGAACTGCATTTATGTTTGCATATCAAGATAACATCTATGAAGAGCGACATGTTGATTCATAACTCAGCTTTCACATATTCGTTTAAAAAATACCGCTGATTGCCACTCGTTCCTTGGCTTGGTCGCGCGTCATCAATCTCTCTTCTTTCTTCTTTCTTTCTTCTTTTCCTGTCTTTTAAAAACTCTTTTTGACTTAGGCCCAGTTTGTTTATTTTTAATTCGCGTCGACCGTGATACGTATGTGGTACGTGTTGGACTTTTATTTTGCTGTGTAGTTGTAATTTTGTCTGTCGGTCTGCCTGTTGACTGGGCTGCCTTTCAGGAGGCCGTAGCAAGGACGCGTGAAGCCTACCATCACGGAGAAACTGCGCCGAACGATGGAGAGCGCAATTCTACACTCTGAAGAAAAAGGAAGGCTGGCCCACGCTGGACAAGAATCTTTCAAACCTCCGGGAGACCAGCGACTGGCTGCCCATGCGTTACATCACCAGCGCAGCGGGAAGAGAAATGAAGACGTAAAAGGACACTGAAATGAATTTGTCAAGGTCCGCTTTTTGCTTGCACTGCGTAGACTGGCTCAAATTAGCACACTTTTCTTTGTTTACACGGTTTACAAGTCGGTAATTATTTTACAAAGCGTAAAAGAAGAAAAACTACCATGCGCGTTTTGCGGCGGCCGCACCAACCAAAGGCTGTGTGACGGCAGGAGACTCACTGTGATTCGACGATGCCCAAGGTTAGCATTCAAACAAGTTTCGGTTTGGGTTCTGTAAAACAACATGCTTGACATCCGACGGCATCGTTCGGTGGACATTCTCGATATCTCAGTAATCGTCGTACCGCCCTTCTCCATGTTGTCGGTTATAAAATGCCTAAGAAAAGCTTCCCAGGACGGCTTTGAATTGTAGCAGTCACTAGCCGGGACCACGCACCGGATGAGCGCCCTCCGCGTTCCAGCAGACGCTCAAATGCCATACGCTTTACCCCCATATTTGGAGCTTGCCGCACTCATGCCTTTACCGTAAAAAGCGTCTTCGCGACAGGCCAAGGGTCAGTTGATTCTGCCCAATGCCCACTGCCCGCAAGTAGTCGGTGCCTATGACAACAGCACGCCAATGAGAACTCCTTAGCGCGCCAGTGTCCGCCTGCGCAAGTTCCGTGAACTTTTTCGTGGAGCAGTGAACGTTACGGCCAAAAAAAAGGTGAACTCAGTATAGAAAAGATTACCGGAAAACAAAAAGGTAAACTTAAAAAAAAGAATGCAACGCGGAGATTCGAACTCGTGACTTGCAAAACCAATGCAATATCATACCTAGCGCTCCAGACCACTCGGCCATTGGGGAGCGCCGCTCACCATGGAAATATAAGGTATAGAATTTATAACCAGTTTGCACTTTTATTTAGTTTTAGCATTTCAAGCAGCTTAGGTGACTATGTGTTGTATTGCACTCGTGCAGTAGGCGTCCCACAAGTTTCCGCAATATCTCATGTCTAACAATTGCATTTCTTAGACAGAAAGCGTTTGCAGATGCGTAGTCGTGTTGCTGACCCTTGTGCTTGTTCGCCCCGTGCAAAAAAGTGCTTCCCGCACCCTAGTTTTACGCTGTAGGTTAAAAGTATCAGTTGAATTTATTACCTGAGTACCTATATTGACTGCGCTGACTCTTCTTCCGCCTTGAAGTGGCCTTATATTTTCGTACTGGCGTACCAGGCAGCGAAGCGTCGCATGTTCGCTTGTGCAGCGCCTGTGTGAAGTGACCTTGACTTGGATCTAGATACAGTGTACAAACTAACGAAGTAAAGAAAGGCCCATTCTTCCATTCACAAACCGTGTCCTGGCTTCGTTTGAACTGAGCGAACGATTTGCGATGACCCGTCGTCGGCCGGCAGACAAAACGCTGGACCGACTAACTCTGTCGGAAGAGTGGTGAGCCATGCAGTAGCGCAGCCAATTGCCAGCTCATCTTCTGCTGACGTCACACGAAACCGCCACAGAAAATGGTCGGGGGTAGAGATAGGAGGACAGCATTTTCGAACTAATTTTTCTACTAAACAAATTCGCGTGAACGCGCTAAACGGTGCCTTGGGACTTAGTACTACAATTTGCGCTCGTAATCCTCCAATGATTACAAATCACTTCAGTCTCCCATTTATCGTGTGCGCAACAAGGCTGCTCAGGACAGACGGTCCGCTAAGCACCAGGAGAGGTATCCCTGTATGAAACATCGCGCGTCCTTCGACTAGAAAACTGTTAGCCAACGAAAGTGGCGCACGTACCGCGTCATGGTCAGTAAAAATGCGGCAATCCCCAACAAGAACATAAGGCCACGTCACGTGCTTGAGGGTCCAAGAGTTTGAGAAAGAGGCAGTGGAAACCTTCTTCCCAGAACCACCGACACCACCGAATCCCCGCGTATATGAACCACCGACAGTGACGAAATAATTGGAGCAGAACGCCCTGTTTATGCAACAGGAGCTCTATGTTGCGTTAGAGGGGGTAAACGCCCGCAGCGCCCCAGGAAAAGACGGTATGACGTGGCTGGTGATGCGGAACCTGCCCGAGGAGGGATTTACACAGCTTTTGCATGAGTTCAACACTTTGTTGCAATCAGTAGAGCTTCCCGCAGAGTGGCTCCATTCCATCGTTTGTCCAATTCGTAAACCCAGGAAAAGATGTGACTGAGCGAATAACCTCCAACCTATTTCGCTTCCGTCCACACTATGTGCTTTTAAAGCGCATGATGCTGGCGTGATTGACTTTCATAGTAGAGCACCACACATAATACCTGGGGCCCACGCAGACCGGGTTTAGAGCGGGGCTGTGTGCGCACAATAGCCTTCAAATACTCTACCGGGCGGTGGGGAGCAGTCGTGGCCCCACCAAGACTTGTGCCACTGTCGAAGCCGTAGACCTGAAGAAGGTCTTTGGAACGGTAAGCCATATCCGGATCGCGGAAGTACCTCGCGAGTGTGGAGCTGGCCCACGCATCACCACATTTGTGAACGGATTCCTAAAAGACCGGACATTCGAGGTGGACACTGACAGGGAGCGATCCTTTCTCCTAAATCAAGTGAGGCGCGACATCCCTGGTGAGCTCGAGTCAATCGAACACTTGAAGCACACAGTATACGCCGACGATATCAAGATCTGGTTTGATGGCTCGACCAATGTCATGACGGCCACTGCGGCGGTTCAGCGTAAACTGGACGCCAATGAACGGGGGATCATGGCTACAGGCATGCACACCTCTTCAGAAAAGACCGAGTACATTGTTTTAGGTCGTGTGCAGACTACTGAAGCAATCGAAATCAGGTGGGGCGGTCTCCGCATCGAGCTGGCTGTTTCCCATTGGATCCGGACCCTCGGCGTCCCGTTGCACAAACAGGGCGGACCGACGAGTGCGTCCGACACCTGAAGGTTACGTGGTTGCAGCAGCTCAATATCGTCCAAAAAATGGGCACCCGCGTCGGCGGTGCAGCGACAAGGCGATACGTACGCTGACCCAGGTGGTGCCTACTTTGAAGGCATGCTACGAAGAAGTCTGCTTCGAGCTCACCCAAATCGCTAAATACGGAACTTGAAACCCTGTACCGCGAGTGCCTGCGAGCTATTACGGGTCAGCCCAGGAACACCAGAACCGAGGAGCTCTACCGGTTTGCGAGGCACCATTTGCTACGCCACATCATAGAGGAGCGGTAAAAAGGGCATGAAACGACATAAGCTACCACCAATGCCGGGTCATACATCTAGCGTCTCATCAACGACACGGCCAGCGACAAGTAGCTGCTTTTGCCACGGCCGAATCCCATCCCTCTTTGGGGGATGAGCTTACCCGCGCCCCAAAACCCAAGTCGAGGGTCTGCAGGAAGGACCACCACAGTAAGGCGCGCCGCAGCCGCGACGCGAGCGGAACTGCAAGAAGATGCAGTATTCTTTGACACCGCCGTCGACGCGACGACCTACCGCGTTACTTTTTCTTGTGCAGATGGGCCACTGCGGGGGAGGTGACATCACGTCAATCACAGTGCGATCGAGCTGGAGGCGGTACTGCTCGCGGTGCTGCTACCAGGCGGAAAAGCACCAGGGCTGGACGTTTATCATTTATTCTGGCAGTAGAAAGGCGGTGGCAAGACTAGGTGACAAGACAAGCCACCTCATCAAGACAATCGCAAAGAGACTTCGCACAATGAAATACATTACCGTGCGGGCGGAATGTGCACCAGAACACGCTAGTGGCGTCTGGAACGCGGCAGCCGACGTGTGGGCAAGCAACGAAGCATGTATCTGCTCCAGCAAAGCTACGTTAAGTATTGAATTGCAGAGCAAGAAACAATATCTAGAGGCCACATATAGATATCTGGCCGCAACAGAAACTCTCTGTTGCGCACTGCTTGCCGCGAATGGGTCGCCGTTTTTTTAATTGGTGCATACCAGTTCGGTTGTGTTTTAAGAGGTATTGGAAAAGGCGAAAGAAGCAACTGCTTCTGACAAATAGCGATTATAAGAAATCCCTCAGCTCTCTCGCAATTGCCAATCTTGCTAAACTATTGTAAATTGATATAAATGAAAATCACTAATCTGACATGCCGAATCGTTTCGTTGTCTGCGCTTGTGACAGGCAGTGGTGCAGCCCTAGCTTGCACATCAGGATGGCTAGGTTCCGCTGTGTCCCTTTGAAAGACGCTTCAGTGCGTTTTCTTTCTGCCGACGCATGGCAGGGCTACAGCGGAAGTGTCCACCGCTCTAGCCCGGCCGTGGCCGACGCTGCTGCGCTCGGGCAGCCGCCCCCGCGAATACCAGGTTCTGGGTGGCGGAATCCCTTGTTTTACTCTTTCTAGAGCCATATGGGTGAATTCAAGTGACATCGCATGGGCAGCTTTCGGTTACAGCTTTGGTTTCGAACCACCTTCATAGCGTGGACTTGAGCCAATTTTTCTCAGCACGAGCGTAACGGACAACTTCGCCCTATGGATCCAAATAATGACAAAGGCAGCAGCGACAATGGTTAGCGTATGGCACAAACTTTACCTTTTTGCAAGAAACTTTGTCCCCCGTCCTTGTAGGCATTACGTATTTCGTCTTGGATAAAAACGGCACTGAAGAAGTTGACAACAAATGCATAAAGCAGGCCGATTCCACATTATTTATTTTGGCCAGCAGTAATACCAGGCGCTTTTTCTGCGGTTTTGCTTCTCTGAGATGCTTTCTATTAGGCAAAAGAAACTTTGGGGGTAGCACAGGCAGTGGAATGCGTCATCAGTTCTTGGGAGTGTATAAACGTTGCATTTTGAGCGCTGTTCAATCTGCGGTAATTGACACAGAAGCGGAGTATGCTGCCCCTTTTTCAGACGAGTGCGATGGGTGAGAACCAGGTACTTTTACATGGTAGAATATCATCGTCATTCAGTATCTGCTTCACTTGCTTTTTAATTGCTGCGCACTCCATTGGGGACATGCTGTATGAGTGCTAACAAACAGGCCGCGCACATTCGTACGTTAAAATATGGTGATTTGCTAAATGAGAATGGCGAACTTTAAACGTCGTGGAGACGCAATCAAATTAGTCACGCACCAGACTCGTTAAAGGGTCCTTTTGAGTGGCCGAAAGCTTTTGAATACTTTCGACCGGTAACACAACATCAGCTGTCACGGAATCCGGTGGTGTCGTTCCCAGTGTAGCAAAGTGAGTGACGTCAGCGGCCGCTTCGATGAACACGACGTTGGTGTTCACTGCGAGATGTTCACTCTCATTGCAGAAGTTAGTGAGCAAGACCTACATGCAGCCATTCTTCAGGTGGACAAGTACCCTCGCTATGCTGCAGATACCTTTCTCAAGAAGTAACCGCATGTTGCCTTCGGACATTTCTTCACCGTCATGGAACGCGTCGTTCTTTACGCTGACGGACACTCTGGTGCGAGCAGGAAGCGTGAAACCGTCGTCAGCGATATATAAATCCGTGTCGCGTCGATCTTCGATGCTACTTCCTATAGCTTGTTTCTTAGATAAGGTGGTCATCAATTTCTCGAAGCCCGTAACCACACTATGTCCTTGTAAAAAGTCCATACCAAGAATTAAACTCTTTGAGCAGTCGGGAAGTACGAGGAACGTGCCGATGAATGTGAATTTATGGATCGTAATCAGCGCCCCGCATTTACCCACACGTATAATCAAATAGCCTCGAGCTATACGGAACAGCAAGCGAGTCTGGGTCGTGACCACCATCTTTAGCTTTGTGACCAATTTCTCACTCAAAACAGAATGGTCCGCACAAGTGTCGGACAACCCAGTCATCTCGCAGCCATTCATTCACATATCTACATCGCATGTCCCATGTTGAGTGGTACAGGTACCGGTATCAGTCTGGTCACCAGAATGTTGGAGTTGTCGCAGCTGAAGATCTTGTCGACTCCACCGGCCTCACCTCCCGTGGTCACTGACTTCAGTGTCCCCGGCGTTCAGGGTTGCGCGATGGAAGGTCGGTGTAATTTTGAGCAAAGCTTGGGCTCAATGATCGGCGTTCCACAAAGAACGGTGAACGGACTCAGCGCATCATTGCGTGAAGGCCTCATAGCGTTCGGCGAGGTAGTTTTCTATCTCCATTGGGTGCTCACCATTCCTCAGACGTGGCACATTCGGTGCGAATCCTCGGAACCCATCACGACGGTAGGGAAATGCGAGAAAGAGATGCCCTTGTACGGAGTGAAAACAAAGTGGTCTGTTGTAGGGAGTGCACAACGGATTGCTCTTGTGGGGGGTGGGGGGTATTTTCGCCGAGTACGGGAGGTAGCTCCGAGGCTTGGAGTTGCATTGCGCCTCGGCTCAATTCTGGCGACGGTCGGAGGTGCACAGTACAGAGAGGGCCGTGCGGCGGCTGCGTAGAACAGCGCGATTCTTAAGGCTGCGGTTTATCTGTTATCTCTAGAATGGGCACAGCTTGCTTCACTTCTGTCATGATCTTTGCTATGTAATTTCGGAGGTGAAGCTTGATTTTCAGGTAGTCCTGCACCTCTTCTCGCACGATTTTCTTTGCCAGTTCGCGCAGGCCAACGAAGTTGTTGTCCAGCCCTATCATGGAGCTTTCGCTGGAGATAGTGGTATCAGCTCGGTAGTATTGCCGTGATGTTTTGTAAGTGCCCGTTCTATTGCGATGGCCTCGGCAATACACTCTGAGGTTGTGCGCGGAGGGTTCCTCATGATAATGGCAAATATCGCCCGCTTCGCATAACGAATTCGGTGCCGTACATTCTTGTCGTCCGTCATGGATGAATCTGCGCATCGAAACAAGCGCTTTATGTCTTCAGCGTTGCAGCATCCACTTACGCCATGCGATGGACGCTAACGTAGGTCGCAAGTAGCTGCTGAAGAAACTCCGGCCAGGAAAGAATTGTGGCGTCGCGGTTCTCAAACCAGGGAGAAGTAAACGTTCTGCAGCTTACGCTATACGTTCCAGCCGTTGAACTTGGCGACACGCTCAGTGTTCCCGCCAGCTCTCCGCATCCCTAAACGAGTCTCCGTGATGCGGTTGGCAGAACACGTACTGGAAAATCACTTCATAAGGAGGTGCTAGTCTAACACTGGTATCTCGTCCAGTCATTTTTCCTGTCCTATTGAGCAATAGCTAACACTTTTTAGGCATTCCTAGCAGGCGGTCACTGGCGCGCCCGTTTAACAGAAGTGATCTGGACGTCTTGCCGGGTGTTAGACGCGTCCGTAAGGCCAGATATCATGTACCCAGCCGCCTCCATCACATCTGTAAAGATGGTAACGAATGAGAACCGAATAAGGTTTATTTACAAGGCGAACTTGCAGCCTAGAGATGATGCGCTATTTGTAGTCTCGTAGCTGCACCGTCCTCGTCTTCCTTTTTCACACGTAGTGCGTCTGGCCTTCTTTCTTGCGTACATTTGGTGATGCCTGGCGTGAGTGTCTAGCCAAGGCACACGTTCAAACAGTGTTTTTTGCAAAACTAAGGTAACTAAGCGTCCGAATCACAGAATCGCAATCCGTTAACGGACGTCTTTGTTTTAGAACCTGTTAAGGAGGTAGTAAACATTGGTTTGAGTATCGCAGGCAGGCAAAGGTTCGCATTTTGTTATTTTCTGATAACAAATAAAACTGACACCCAAAGAACCCATATCACATATCTTCTAACAGCATCTTTTTTATATCGTCATAATAATTAGGTTGCCGTTACTCCAGTCACAAGTCATTATTATATTTACATAAAATACGTTTCGAAAAAAATTAAGACACTGAAACAGATATGAGCACCATTACTGTGTGATGTCGTTCCTACAAAGTCACGGCTATATACCGGCTCAAACGATGACAGGCGCTATAGAACACGCTTCAAACAAAAAATAGATGCCTAACTACCCGAAAAGTGTTCTTTATGGAAGGGCTTTCAGCTCAGAGGCCTTGTTTACGTACCCTGTACACGGCTTATTGCCAGAATCCGGATGTGTGAAAAAACGTTTTAAAGACTGTTTGGTAGGTTTATTTTGTTTCAAATATAGCCTAAGGGTCAGGTGAAAATTCATCACGCTCTCGAATAAAGAAGGCACTTAAAAATAAGCGTGGCTGTTGCTTTCAACAGCGCTTGTTTACAAATTGTGTCAATAAGTAGGCTAAAGTTTCTTTTAAGTGAAACTTTGCAGGCGGCTGTCATGGCGATGTCATAAGAGTTTTCGAAGAAATTTAACCCCGCCTACCTACAAGTAGTTTTGGAAATTGGCCGGCCTAAAAGAAGTTATCTCTGATGATCAATTGCAAAGTTAGGCCGACAAGCTATACAAAAAATAGAAATAGTCAGCGCGGCTATGCTAGGATATACGTAGGGGGTGGTAAGGTTCCGCTGGTTATTCTTAGGTTTCCTGGTTGTCTAGGATTAGTTTATTATCATGCTCACTTCTGCGCAAAAGATTTGCAATCCAATCTAGTGCAATGTAAATTAGTTCAAACCAATCCAATCCAATTCAATCACGTCGTCGAAGGCTCCGGCGCGCCAGCTGTGCGCCGTGAGACGTCATTGCTCCTCGCGCATGCGTAGCACGGCTCTCCAGAAGCCACGCGAAACTGCTCAACCTGGCCCAGAGTAGCTCACGCTGCAAAAACCACTGATAATTTTGTTTTTTCTTCTTATTTTTCCCTCTGTCTCTCCAATATATCTGGATATATCTACCAAAAGATCCCACAAGCCGGGTTTTATAATGAACAAATATGCTTTATATATTTTATACTTTCTTACTTAAGGAAAAAATGCGCCCAATGAAACTGAAGTGCAGTTTTTAAATCGTACTCTCCTCCCACACCAAACTTTTTCCGGCAACAAAAACACAGGGTAACTTAAAATGAGAGAAACCTGTCTTCCTCGAACTTCACTGCATGGAAAAGTGGTGCCACTGCATTTGGGCATTGGTGCAAATAACATTTATTCTTTCTACTGTCATGCCTGCCCTCTCAAAAATTGGCCTTATTCAGAGTTGTGACGTCTCTTCTGTTGCTCGTCAGCGCGAATAGAATATACCAACGCCAGGAAGTCGGATAACCAATCCCGTGTAATGCAAGGAGACTATCTGTTTCAGTGGACCTATCGGGGAAGCAAAGCGCTATTGGTGAAGCTGCAAACTAATAGAATGAATCACTTCATGTCGCTCATGGCCAACTTCGCCAGAAGGCGGTTAAAGCCTGTCAAATAACGCAAACAATAAAACTGCTTTAACCCTTCACGGGCGCTTACTTGATGTCAACAGAGAGGCCATATTTGGTATTGCTGGAAGCTTGAGCAAAAAGGTAAAATTGTTTTAAGTTTTTCGATGGCTCCGCAAACAGCTGGTTTGTGCCCCCGGTGTAGAGTGACTCAAAAAACATAAAATCACAGACACCATCTGCGGGAACCGCGAACGTCTCGGTGTCAGGATTGATGGTGCAGATCAACACGTTCTGTGGAATACGGACGCCTGAAATGGAAATCGTGACCAAAACACAATCACTGCGCGGTAGACAGAGTGTCACGATACATTGGCAAAAGAATAGTCATCAGCGTCATCTAATGTAACGTAGATATACCGAAAATTGGTTTTGGGAAATAAAAATGTTTAAACCGCACTCAACTGCAAACAGCTTATTCACTCCATCATTATATTACATATAACACTATTGTATGCAATAAAAGTATACACTCCAACTACTTTAATCAATCGGCCATGATTCGCAAGCAACGTAGAACGAGTCCAGCAAGTTAGAGCCCACAATAAAAAGCAGGTAAAGAAAGCCCCCATTGCGGGCAACATGGACCCCACTTCACACGGATAATGTACAGCCATGAGGGATAAATTCCTAAATAAGACACTAGAGAGAGAACCTCAAAAAATGCACCTCGTAGGTGGCCGCTTATTTGACTGGATTTGAAAGAACTTATGCAGAAAGCCATGAACCGTTCAGTTCAGCAGATGAAGCGTATCTATAGGCTATTGGCAAAGCTTCTCTTCACCTCTGCAAAGAGGCCCAACTCCTCAATACCTATATCATCAGAAAGAGGGTGTGTAGAATCCAAAGATACATCCAGTTCGCGGCACACATATTCAAATATCTACATGAACAGTAAAGCTATACTGGATTTATGGCGACGCCGTAGTACTGGGAAAAGAAAAGGCTTATTAGCTTGCCCGCGGTACTTACACCCGGGATTACAGCAATGGCTGCCAAGAGTTCGTCCTCTCAGGAACCCAACCATACGGAAATTCACCCTTTAGAATGCGCAGCATCTACACGATATTACCAAACCCATTCCCGACAGGCACAAGCCGGAACACTCAGAACGCCGGCGAGGCTAATCTCATCAGATAATGTACAGCAACACTCTTACCATCATGGTTACAGAGTAACATCACAAACACAACCCAGATTCCTTGGGAGCTCCCCCAATAGACCGAAATGAGAAAATATTACACCACATAGTGACTGTTCCCACCTGGAATAGAAGTGCAGCAACGTGGCTTCGTTGACTTCATTGCGGAAACCGGCAGCAGAAGCCTGCGCCGAGGCCTCTGAATCTCGAAACATTAATTACATCTCCTCTCCTCCTCCTATCTTTAAAATAAACTGTTCTCACTCTCTTTCTATCGACGTCCTAGCCGAGACCAAAAAAACATTGAATTTAGTTTTGGGCTATTACTGTCAAATTGTTTATACACCAGAAATGCTTGCTTGCCTTATGTAAACTCCATTCGTCGATGTGCAGGTTAGAAGTGTGCACTGTATTTTATATTATCGTTGGAGTACTGTGGCCTGCCGCAAGTGCTATGAAGAAGTCAATTGGGAGTGCACAAGCGCTAGCGAAGTGCAATTTAACACGTCTTCTTTAGAAAAACGCGAATGCGATGATACCTCGACCAAAAGACAATTTTATCCCTCCCAACGAAGTGGAAAAGAACCCTAGGTTTTTAATCACGACTGGACGCTTGCGGGCACAAATTTTGTATTTTCTGCATGTTGCTGGGTGCGTTTCTGCGTGAGCACGGCTGTATGTTGTAACAATACCTACTAATTGCATTATTATAGAAGACATGTGCCCCTTTGCTAATACACATGTTCTCACAGTTAAACAGCACAGTTTGCTTTAGCGTGCGGTGCGAGATAAACTCCCGGTGTTTCTGTATATGGACAGATTAGTCTACAAAGGAGTACGTGTGAAATACTTTCGCTTGGAGCAGCTCAAACACGTATTTCATAATACTGATTTCCGCGATGGTCTCTGTGTGGTGTCGGTGTGCTGTTTGCAGTGTTTACGTAAGCATTTTCATTTTCTCCAGCCGAGTTCCTGGCTAGGAGTTAGAAACAGCTATAGCAGTGAAGCAGCGCACGCGCCGATGGAACGTGCGGAAGCAATGTTTCAGTGCTTCCATTCGTCTCCTGTTTTTGTCGTCTTCATCGTATCCTACTGGTAAATGTCCTTAAGCAGCCAGGCTATCGTGCCATATCTTCCGTCTTTTAGTGAATACTGGAGAGCTACTCACGATTTACCGTGAGGCTACGTTCTAATGCCCAAAACTTTTAAATGTTCTTATAGCTTTTTCCATGGCAATTTTATTTCATACCGCTTTGTGAGAATGCTTCCGAGCTACGCATGGTTTACGGTTTTCGCTACTCTCCAATTCCAAAAATGTGTAACATATTCTTGTACCTATCTGTACCGCAAATTTATCTACGCTGTACCTAGGCCAACTAGCTGTTCTCAAAATGGGGGGATTACTGTCTGGCCACATGCTCTACTCCTGTATGCATTGTCAATATCAATATACTGCTGTGAGAATGGTGTTCTCACAAGAGTTAAAGGGGACATGAAGAGAAAATACAAGTGTGTTTTATTTTAAAGATTTCGTGTTCTATAGTGCCCCCACGCTTATCCGGATGCAAACGATATTTCATTCTCTAAAAAATAATCATTTTACGTTAAAATATTGATTTTCCCGCTAAATCATGTTTTCGTAGACGGCAATGACATAACAGGAACCGACCGCTCTGCAGCCGATTCCAAAGCCTTGTTTACCCTTAGTAAACCTAGATGGCGCCACCATACCGCGAGTATGCGCAGTGCGCAGCCGACCTGTGCGGACGTGCTTTTCTGGTGCTCCGAAACCAGCGTGTTTCTACAGTGAAGGACAGTGGAACGGCTGAGACAGCGGAGGGCAACTGGAGCTGAGTATTTACCTGCTCGGTTCTTTCTGGTTGTGTCGGGTTTTTCAGGCGAGATGACGCGTAGAAAGCTGGTACAGTGTGGTAGCTGTCCGCGGCAGGTAGACGCCTCCGAGTTTCAGCGGGATGGCGGCGAGGCAGACGAAGGGGCAGGTACGTGTCTTTTATTCTTAGGGGTGTCACGGCTATAACGCGTTGAAGCGGATAACTTTTTTTATTTGATAGCTTCAAGCACGAGGCATTTATGGAAAGTGTACAGGGCCTGGGGGTCAGCACCAGGACTTACAACTACGTTAGGGACTTTCTGTCCAACAGAACGGCACACCTGGTCGTGGGCGGAGTAGAATCAGATGTCATAAAGATAGGGAGCAGGGGCACGCCTCAGGGCTCCATCCTGTGCCCGTTTCTCTTCAATGCAATTATGATCGGGCTCCCGAGAATTTTTGATTCCATAGAGGGTCTGGAATACAGCCTGTGGGCAGACGACATTACCATCTGGTCGTCCGGAGGCGGTAGCGATAGAGAGATCCAGGAGCGACTGCAGAGAGCAGCGGACGCGGTGGTAGAATACGCTGCCGCGAAGGGTCTGCGTTGCTCGCTGCAGAAGTCCGAGCTTCTAATATATAAACCTAGAAGGCAAACAAAGACCGCGATGGAAGCAGCTAAGCGAAGTCTTCCTATTGACCTCTGGGCCGAGGGACTAAGGATTACCGTTGTCCACAGCATCAGGGTTCTGTATCTCAGGATCCAACGAACGGGCACAACATAGAGGCTATCAAAGCGCTGGAAGGTAGCGTGCACCAGTCGACCCGACTCATCTCTCGCATAGCCAATGGGCATCGGGGAATGAAGGAGGAGAATCTCCTTAGGCTCGTACAAGCCATCGTCGTGAGTCGCGTGGTGTACGCGGTGCCATTCCTCAATATGCTCACAAGTGAGAAAGAGACAGTAGATAAGCTGATCAGAAGAGCCTAAAAAATGGCCTTGGGCATACCAATCACGACATCGACCGAAACTTTTGCGGCCATGGGGCCTCACAACTCAGTTGACGAATTGATAGAAGCGCAACGCATAGCGCAAGCGGAGAGACTTTCGAGGAGCCGGACGCAAAGACACAGTTTAGCTTCTCTCGGTATCCGCTACGAGTCGCAGTTTGGAGAGGAACACTCTCTCCCGATTGGTACGAGAGGGGTGCTGAAGATTCCCCCTCTCCCGGCAAACATGCACCCGCAGAGGGACGTAGCGAGGAGAACGGCCAGAGCGCAGCTCTTAAGAGGCAGCTCGAGCCCAACGCAGGCACGACAAATGTAAACAGAATTTACTACGTGGACGCTGCGGACTATCAAATCCAGCGAAGATCGCCGAGCAGGTACTGCGCAATGGCTGCTGCGGTGGCGGATCATGAGGGGAACCTGGTCGCTTCCGGCTCGGTCTGGAAGACGAGCCCCGAGGTGGAGAAGGAGGTGGCAGTCGCCCTGGCAATGAGAGCTGCAGTCGCCGACGGGCATTTCGAGGAGGACACACCACTGCAACTCACCCTCCAGACGGCCACCGCCAATGCTCCAGCATGGTCAATAGGGGAGAAGGATGTCACAGCTCGCATAGACAGGGTCGTGATTGTCAGTGACTCGAAAGCGGCGATTAGGAACTTCGCCAAAGGCCGCGTGTCGCTTGAGGCTACAGAGGTACTCGTCTCTCTATCGGAGAGCACAATCAGTAGACTGAACAAGAATCCCATTACTTTGCTATTGGCGCCAGCACACTCTGGCCTCCCGGGCAACGAACGCGCTCACGAAGCAGCTCGAGCATTAACAATCCGAGCTCGCGTCTGTGAGTCCGCGTGTATCCGTGCACATGGAGACGGCAGAACAGAGGCGTCTTCGTCGCCGACTGGGCCAGAGGGAACCGGACAGGCTGACGGCGGCGTCAATCTGCCCTCGAACCCCTGGCCATCCGCGAGCGGTCGATTGGTAACGTATAGGGAAATATTGGACCATTACAGAAGCTCCCGGCTCAAATAACCGCCGGCGGACAAAACACTGGAAAGGGGGCAGGCGGTGGCATGGCGACTCCTTCAGGCGAACAGGTATCCAAATCCGGCGTTGTACACCCGGTGCTACCCCGGAATGTACGATGACCATTGTAAATGGTGTAAAGAAGCCAAGGTGGATCTCGCACATATGCTCTGGGCCTGCTCGGGCCGAACCGACAATAACAGGGTGTCAAATGACTTAGCACAAGCTGATCCCCTACACTCAGGGAAAGACGACGCGAATACAATGGTAGAACTATATAAGGAGCGACAAAAGATCCTATCATCGCTAGGCATAACGGTAAAGCTTTGTTTGGAGACAGCGCTGCTCAGTACGGACCCCCAGACTCAGAAGAAAATGATCCAGCTGGCCGAGTGTGCCGCTGGGGCCCACGGGCTCCTGGCCGCCACCTGAGGAAGAGGAGAAGTTGTACATCCTCTTTTCGAAGTGGATTCAAATTAAAGCTATTCTCTGTCTCCCTCTGGTTAGCTAAGCGGGTTGCAGATCTGGAGGCAGCGCTAAGTAACGAACGCGACGCAAGAAGGGCCGTTGAGGGAAAGTTGGAAGCAGCTGAGAGGAAGCAAGAAAGAAGCGTCATTTCGCCAACAAATGACGAACACTTAGGCTCATGCAGCGAAGCGGAGGCATGCACCGAGGTGACACACGGGGTGGAAACAACGAAAGGCAACAGCTATTCCCACGTGCTGCAAGGTAGGCCAGCAAACCTAGTCGATAAGTCGAGTACAAGTAAAGATGAGTATGTGGCAGATGATAGCGTGGTAATCATTGTGGGAGGCTGTAACATGAAGAGGAGCAGCACTGCCATAGTGGAAATGGAAAAGGGAGATAAGCGTGTGAAGGTGGGCTGTTTCCCCGGTCAAACGATGCAGACGTAAAGTGATGACTGAAGCAAAGTGGCAGCTGGCCCTGTCTAGTAAAGCTAGAATCCTTGTGACGATTGCCATGGGGCTTAACCTTGTTCTTAAGGGTGAGGAGGGTAAACCTGAAGAGGCGATAGCGAAGGGGGTAAAGGACGTGCGGACAACGGCCCCAAATGTGCTCATTGCCGTCTGCTCCGTGCTGGAGGTGATGACGCAGGGCGTGCACACCGAACGGGCAGTACTCGCTGCTAACAGCGAGATCGTGAGGCACGGCAGGGAACTTGGGCTTGAATTGATAGACGTGAACAGGGTAGTGGGCAGCATTGGACATACGCAAGCTTTTCAGTGCGACGAGATTCACTTCAGCCCTAGGCTAGGAAACAAGGTGGGTTGGCAGTTAGGTGAAAGAGCGTTACCTTTTTTAGGGGGCCCCGCGCAGATAAGAAAGGCAAACTAGGAGACAAATGGGAAGTAAGGAACACATGCACACTCAACGCAGGGAGGGAGCCAGGCCTAGAGCTAAACGGATAACTTTCAGACATAACTGAGAACGTTGGCAGAAGCGATTTAAGTGGAAACAATGGAGCGAACAATTTGGTAAAAGACAAAAAGGGACTAGCAAGCGGAAAGAGAAAAATAAATGCAAGAAATATTTAATCAGCTACATAGGTTGGTCAAAAATCAAAACCAACTTAAACGGGAAGGAATAGACGTGTACACTTTAGCTGAGACTCACCTCCGAGACCTAGAAGTCCCACCTGTCATAGACAATTATGTCTGGGAAGGTTTCAACAGGACTCACAGGAATGAAGAAAAGGGGAGGTGTTGGCATGCCTAATTAACAAGGGACCGACTGGCAGAGAGTGCATGAAAGCTGTAAAGAGGATCTATGTGTTAGAGGCACCATAGAGGGGGAAATACATGGTTTGGAGTGGTGTATCTGTGGACTGGAAGTAGTGTTACTGAGAAAAATGAGAAAATGGTAAACTGTTTCAGAAGGGATATAAACGAGTTCAAAGATTCGGGCGAAATAATCTTAGTTGGATATATGAATGCCCATATAGCAGAATTTTTGATGGCTACACAGACCACAACGGTTCTCTAGTGATAGATTTATGTCAGGAAAACCAGCTTGTAACAGTAAGCACTGAAAGCAAGTGTGACGGGCAAATAACGTGGGAAATCGGTAAGAGACAGTCCGGCATAGACTACAGTTTACTATCTGAGACAGTATACGAAAGGTTGCGGGAAATGAGGATCGATAAAAATGGGACAGACAGCATAGGAAGCGACCCCAAGTGGCTTAGCTTGCACTTTGGAGGCGCAACCAGGACAACCAGGAGGCGCAACCAGCAGTGGGCATGGGAACGTCGCCAGAATGAAGCTGACAAAGTTGTTCGACTTCTGCGTATTTCAGTTCTTCGCCGTGTTCAGCGCATGCGCCGACGGGGTTCCTTATCTTCGTTCCTGCGGTATCCTGGCTTCTACAAGGCACGAGTTCGTTCAAGCCAGGAACGTCACCCGCCCCATCGCCCCTTCGGAAGCCACACTGACGCATGTCCTGGTGGCTCCGGTTCAACCACGCCCCGCATCGGCATCGACGTCAACGCAACTGCCCTTTATAAGGGCTGAACATCTTCCACAACGGTTCAGTGGGCATGGGAACGTCGCCAGAATGAAGCTGACAAACTTGTTCGACTTCTGCGTATTTCAGGTTAGTTACGCACATTCAAAACGCTCGGATGACTTGTTTCTTGTTGTGTTCCCACGCCCACAAGTGCTCTTTGAAAATGTGCATGAGTGTATAAGCGTGATCAAAGTGTTGTTGTCAGGAGACGTTGAACTAAATCCAGGCCCTCCTACAACACGTAACAACTCGCAGACCCAACACGCAGGCAGGGAGGAGACACCAGGCAACAACGATAGCGAGTCTGTAATGGCAATACTTCGGGACCTAAAAGAACGCTCTTCGAAAATTGAAGAAGGTCAACTCCGCATCCTGAATTCGATTCAAAGCCTCACCATTACCCAGGAAAAACTAAATGAAAAGGTTACTAGCATATCTGAACGCCTTGTCTGTGTTGAAACTAAAGTCGAATCTCTGGAATCACTTCGTGATGACGTGGCCTTAGAAAATGACAAAACTAGAAGTATAATAAAAGAAAACGAAGCCATCCGAGCCCGCTTGAGCGATCTTGAGGATAGAACTCGCAGGGATAATCTTCTTTTTTTCAATGTTGCCGACTCACCAGATGAGAAATGGGAACAATCGGAAGAAAAGGTTTTGAACGTAATTCGCGGGAAAATGGCGTTAACCATTTCGGGCGCGGATATTTCACGTGCTCATAGGATAGGCGCAGCACACCCGGGAAAAATAAGGCCTATAATCGTAAAGTTTTCCAATTTCAAAGCTAAAGAAAAGGTTCTGCATGCCAAATCGCAACTTAAGGAATCAGACATAACCGTCAGTGAAGATTTTTCACTATCTACCAGGCATGCACGTAAGAAACTGGTCGAATTCGCAAAACAAACCTCGCCGGACGAACAGTTCAGCCTTCGTTACAATAAACTCGTCCTCAAAAAGAAATGTTACATGTATTGTCCAGTGACTGATACTGTTTATGAACAAACAAAGTCAAAACTCGTTACTAACTCTTCGCCGCATCAATTCCAATCAAAAACCGTTGATGGCCCAGCTGACACTGGCCTTTCATCGTCGCCATAGGTATCCGGCCGTGGTCACCGGCGCGCTCAGGCAGTCGATAATATATCAATTCTTTTTACTTATATACGCAGTGTCGTCCGCAATAGTGATTCCATATCTAGCGCCGCCGATACTACGGCAGCTGATATAATAGTTCTAACTGAAACATGGCTCAACGACTCTGTCCATAATCATGAAATCTTTTCTTCACAAAAGAACTACTGCATATTCCGCCATGACCGGTCCTCAAGGCGCGGTGGTGGCGTTTTGATTGCTGTAGCAGATGGGTTACCTTGTTTTCAAGTAAATATTGTCAGTGCTTTGGAGTTTATTTGTGTGGAAATAACAGTTAACTTCACGAAGCTTATCTTCTGTGTGTGCTATCGTGCACCTTCCACACCAGTGGGATTTTGTACTGACCTCCACGACACTTTAAGCACCATTCATACCAAATTCCCTCATAATCCTATCTTTCTTTTCGGGGACTTCAATTTCCCTGATATTACTTGGTCCTGCCCCTCCATCACTAGCGACAAATCCGGTGAATCGACTAATTTCTCAGAACTTTGCTCGAATTTTTCATTAACGCAAGTTATTACAAAGCCAACAAGAGTAACATCTTCTACGTCCAATATTTTAGAGCTGCTACTAACTACCGCCCCAGATTTTGTTTCAGACGTAACTTACCTACCGGGTATCAGCGATCACATCCTACTTAATATTTCATTGAACTTACAATGCCGTAAGTTCCCTAATAAAACTAAGGTTATCTATAATTATGCTAAAGCAAATTTCCGCGCTATTAACGATGGCTTAGAACAGTTCCTGGATACTTTTCTTGTTGACTTCGATAAACGGTCGGTTAATGATAATTGGTGCATGTATTGAAATGTCCTCCACAGACTAATTGAATCGCATGTTCCACGCAAAGTTATTACAACTAACCGCCAGTTTCCTTGGTATACTCGCGCTTTAAAACGGCTTGCCCAAAAGAAAAGACGGCTATTTAAAAAAGCCAAGCTTTCTGGAAGACCCGAGCACTGGTTAGCCCTACGGACGGCCAGTGAGTCGTACAAAAACGCTTTAAAAGATGCGAAGAAAAAATTCATGAATGTCACGTTACCGTCGCTTTTATCAAACGATCCCAAAAGATTTTGGAACACTGTGAACGAGACGGACCGCTCAAGTTTATCTCTTTTTGATTCTCAATCGAACCCAATCGCTGAAAATTCTTGCGCTGAAGCGCTAAACGATGTATTTATAAAGGCGTTTTCTAGCGTTTCTAACCGATCATTCCCCAAGTACAGTAGTGATGCAAGATTTCCAATGGATCCTATTAGTTTTGAATTTGATGGCATAGTACGTATTATTGATGATCTAAAATTATCCTCTTCGAGTGGTCCGGACAATATTAATGCTAAAATTCTTAAAAACACGAAGGCAAATTCAGCTATCATATTAACTAAAATATTTAACCAATCATTGGAACAGGGAAATCTGCCTGACGACTGCAAGATCGGTAAGGTGGTTCCACTCCATAAATCCGGTGACCGTCATTCATTAGGAAATTACCGCCCAATTTCATTGACCAGCATCTGCTGTAAGATCATGGAACATGTCATATTTTCACACTTAGCAAACTTTCTTGAATCATTCTGTTTTTTCACTCCTGTTCAACATGGGTTTCGAAAAGGCTTTTCCTGCGAAACGCAACTCGTAGCATTTACAAATGACATTCATTGTGTGCTTGATCGGGCTTCTGAAGTAGATTGTATATTTTTAGATTTTTGCAAGGCATTCGACCAGTGTCTCACCAATTGCTTTTGTACAAATTGCGTTGTCTTAATATTGACCCTAATGTATTAATGTGGATTGAGTGTTTTTTGACTAATCGTTTCCAATATGTGCATGTTAACGGTCATAACTCTTCAACAGTTCCTGTTACCTCCGGTGTTCCCCAAGGCTCTGTGCTTGGCCCGTTGCTCTTTCTTATTTTTATTAATGATTTGCCTGCAAATCTAACATCTCCAATAAAACTTTTTGCGGATGATTGTGTCCTATACCGCGAAATAAAATGCCCTAACGATGTTCTGTTGCTGCAGAAAGACCTTGATGCCGTGTCTAACTGGTGCTCGCAGTGGCAAATGACCCTAAATTTGAGTAAATGTAAATTATGCGCTTTTCTCGCCGTGAATCCTCTTGCCGTTCTTCCTATAGTATTAACAATTTTCTTTTACAATCGGTAACGTCATATAAATATCTCGGCGTCATTCTCACATCAAACTTGTCATGGAATATGCACGTCACTAGTATTACGGCTAGCGCTAACCGCATGCTCGGGTATATCAAAAGAAAATTTTCCAAAACTTCTGCATCCATTAAACTTCTTTTGTACACGTCACTAATCCGTACCAAACTCGAATACGCTGCTTCAGTTTGGGACCCTTTTTCTAAATCGCTCATCGACACACTTGAAGCAGTGCAAAACCGGTCAGCCCGTTTTATTCTTTCGAACTACGACCGGTCTTCCAGCGTAACACTCATGAAAAACTCCTTATCACTTCCGCCCCTTTCTTTGCGCAGAAAGATTTCGCGCATGTGCCTTTTCTTTAAAATATATGAACTTGATACTTCACTTAAAAACGCATTATTCACGCCACCAAGTTACATCTCATCCCGCATAGATCATTTGCGAAAAGTTGGCGTGCCTTAATATCGTACTGTTTCCTACTTGAATTCATTCATCCCTAAAACATCAGCGGAGTGGAACCAACTGCCGTCTTTCTTAATGCTTGCAACCAAGGTTGAACAGTTTAAGAAACAACTGATTGACTTCTACACGCCGAGCTAAGTTACAAATGTTTTGCCTTCTGTTTTGTTCGAAATGTTGTGTATTTCGTTAGGTTTGTTTAATGAAGCCAATTTTTGTTTGTACCAAAGTGCTACGTGTTACACGTGCGAATGAATACGCCGTGAACGTTTTTTTTTTGTGTGTGTGCCAACTTCCTTTTGCAATTCATCGTAATGTTTCCGTGCTTTTTGTATTTTTGTTTTTTCATTGATGTATTCATTTTGTACCACTCCCCTCAATAATGCCCATTGGGCCATGAGGGTATCTGAAATAAATAAAATAAATAAATAAATTAAGAAATAGGTACAATAGGAGGAACTAATTTGAACAATGAGCCGTTAATGATCATCGCTGATAGATTGGAAGAGGAAATCAATAAATACCGATAAGAAAATTTGGATTACGACGAAATGATTGCGTTCATAAAGGGGGAGTTGAATGAAGCAAAGCAACGAAACCGATGGAAAGGGAAGAGAAAGCCGAGAAACTGGTGGAACAAGAAAATAAAAGAGGTTATTGACCAGCGAAGAAAGGCGTCGAGAGAACATACAGAAGCAAAAACAACTGGTAGGGAACCAGAGGTAGTGAAGGAGAAATGGGATATGTACCGTTGCAAAAACTAGAAGTGCAAAAAATGGTGCAAGCAAAGATCAAGCAGAAAAGCGAACAGTGCAAGGCAGAAATGCGGAAGGACAAAAGCGCATTCAAGAAATTTGAACCGTGTAAAATTACTAAGCTCAAAAAACGATGTACATCAAAAATTCCTGATTGATGGAGGGGAAACATTTAGAAGAAGAGCACGTGTTGGCGCATATTCATCGAGTGATTAGTGAGAAGTCTAGGGCAATAGTGGTAGGGAAGCTTGCACCGATAACATCAGCGCCAAAGAAGACTGCGCAAAGAGAAATAGCCTTGTGAAATCTTGGTTAGAAAAAAGCGAGCCAAAGGTGTCCTCCCCCAGAGAGCAGTGCGCCCGGACGGAATACCATTAGAACGGATACGTTTGCTTGGACTTAGAAGTAAGGAATCGCTTATGAGGGCAATAGATAAGGTGATAGTAGCCAAACAAATACCAGAGGACTGGCTAAAAAGTACAATTAATTTATGTATAAAGGCAGAATAGACAAAGCCAGTATTGATTTATCCAGACCACTCACAGTAACGTCATTGGTGTATAGATTTGTAATGCAGGCGATAAAATCAGAAATTCAAGCATTGATGGAAGAAAATGAAATAGTTGGGGAACAGCAGAATGGATTTAGACAAGACAGGTGGCTGGATGACAATTTGTTCGTGATAACGGAATGCATTCAAATGGCCAAAGCACAGAATACACCAATATGAATTACGTTCTTGGAAATTAAAGGGGCATATGACAACGAGTCTATACCCAGTACGTAGAAGTCCAGAAGCGCAAGGCATGCACTCCTGAGTGGCTGTCAAGGATAGAACCCTTGACTACGCTTAGGGAATTTTAGAGAGACATCAGCCTTCATATAGGTTGGTGGCTTGTCGCGAGAGTTGCTCATGTGAATAAGTTTGTTTTGTGTTTCTGTGTTGTGTCGAAGACCGGCATTAAAGAAAAAAAAGAGAATGGCTGTGGAGAATGCTGAAACTCCAGGGATTAGATGACGAGATAATATAGTTCCTTACAGCAATCCATAAAGCCGACAGAGTGCACCTTACATGGGAAGGACAGAAATGCGTCCAGCAGGCCAACATCGATCAGGGACTGAAACAAACATGCTGTTTGCGCCCAATACTGTTCATGGTTTACATGGCAGGGTTAGAAAAAAAAACTGGAAGAATGTCAAGTAGGGTTTAGTCTAAGCCATATGCTTCAAGGCGAAGTGGTACAACAGCCTATTACGGGAATGTTATACGCAGACGATATTTTTCTTTAAAGTGATAACCAGACTGATATGCAACGGCTAATTAATATTAGCGGCCAGGAAGCGACCGACCACGGTTAAATTTTAGTGCAGAAAAAAACAGGAAATAAGGTTTCCAATGATGCTACCACTGACGTAGTGTGTATCCAGCAGGCGAATTACCTAGAGTGAAAGAATATAAATATTTTGGAGTGTGGATAAACGAAAGGGATGACTACTTAAGAACACACTAAGAGTAACTTAAGATTAAAGGAAAGCAAAACGCAGCTAGAATTAAGCATAGAGCTCTGTGGAGGTATAAGAAATATGAAGTAGTAAGAGGAATGTGGAAAAGAGTAATGGTTCCGGGTCTCCCGTTTGCAAATGCTGTGCTCTGGCTAAAATCAGACGTTCTATCAGGCCTTGAAGTGAACCAGAGAACGGTAGGACGTTTGGTCTTAGGCGCGCATGGAAAAAGAACTAATGAAGCACTACAGGGAGATATGGGCTGGGCGTTGTTTGAAGCTAAAGAAGCACAGAGTAAAATATGCTTCGAGATGAGGTTGAGAGCCATGGATTAACGAAGGTGAGTAGCTAAGGTTTTTAGGTAGCTATACCTGAAAAGCGTGGACACGCAGTGGTTAAGAAAGACTAGAAGGCTAACGATGAAATACGGAAAGAACAGTGGAAAATCTAAAACAGCCAAGGTAACCAAAAAAGAGGCAAGCCAGATTGAAAGGCATAAAAGGAGGGAAAAAACGGAAGTTAAAACGTCGTTAGAGATGTACAGAGCTGAGAAATTGTACACCAGAAAAAAAAAATTTCAATGATAATTCCCAGGGCAGTTCTTTGCTTTTTGAGGTTAGAGCAGGTTGCTTGCGAACTAAGAGCTATGTGGGGAAGTATTCAGAAAATGATGGGGTATGCGTGGTCTGCGGCAAAGAAACAGAAACTATGTTGCAGATAGCGTTAGATAGCGAGGGCATCCATCCGAATCTACATGAAGTAAATATTCGGCTTCCAGAAGCCCTATAATTTAAGGGTAGCTCTCAGACGAAGTTAACTACAAGGCTGTCGAGGCAACGAAAAGAAGAATAAAATGCTGGTGGACGAAAAGCAGACAAGGGAATATTGCCTGGGACAGTTACCCCCTGCAACAGTAAAAAAAGTATTTTGTGCCTAATAAGCTGTTTCGGTCTGCCCTAAGCAGCGCTAGTATTAAACCAAGAGTGTAAAACATGGGTATATTAGTCCTTATTGGTAAGGTGGCATGTCATCACCCTGTTACAAATGGGAAACCAATAGAAATCTTCATCATCAAGGCATTACGCATCGGTACTCCTATGTTTACGTGTGCTTTCGTAACTCACTGTTTGTCCCACCATCTTAACTACTTTAAAAAGAATGCGCCATTAATTTCAGCTGCGCAAGCTTATAAGCTCTGCCTAACTTGCGCTTGCTTTTGCCGGCCTCCGCCAATCGAAGAGCAGGCCGGTATGATATCATAGGTTTGATTACGGGAAATGAGCGAGTGCGGCGCATTTTTTTCTTGTTTTTTCTTAATATGTAGCCTATTTGAGCGCAGTTTACGTTAAAATTGGAGTCAGTATGATTCTAACCAGGCAATTATTTCCATGAAGCAATCTCGTGTTTTGTCTTCATGGCCTCTTTAAGCTCCTCTACTAGTTTTGCTCACAATGACTTCCGATTAACTCAGGCGATCTGCTTGCAGTTCTTATCTATTGTGTCGTTCTTGCTAGTGCTACGGACAAGGCTAGATTAGAAGGGTGCGCAAAGATGAGTAGTAGTGATTTACAGTCATGAATTAGTGAAATGCCAGCAGAAAAACCGGAACCAGAACAAGCAAAATCGGCAGATACTGTTCTTCTAGGATAAAAATGTCAAGCTGTTAGTATATTTGTAAAGCAACATTTCCCAACGTTGTTATTTTTATTGAGAACGCGTCATTTAGACATGAATGAAAAAAAATCCTCCGATTTCTGTGCTGGTTCATATTTTTATGATTGCGTTTCGTTTGTCCATGACTTTACCTCCGTCTAAGGCCACAACATTTAAAGCAAAACTTGTAAGCCGAAATAAAAGAAATGAGCAGTATATACAAAATATTTATTCCTACGTTTCAGTAGCTAATGTATTCTCGGCATGCAGAAAAATGGCAACTAGTTTAACAGACGAAAGAACATTTCGAACAAAAACAATTTATAATTACTGTCGCTATCAGGGGCAGCTTTTGCGTTCATTTGATGCAGGAAAAATTCCTGATGTTTCCTTTGATTTCAGAGGTAATAAAAATGTTTCATTTAGTTTATCAGCGCTTACGTGGTGCAGGCTTTTGCGGGGCGAATGTTTCTGTATCCTTTGTTGAAGGCAACATTGACGTTGTGGTAAAGTTCGGAGTCTGCGGCCGTGGCGTTGAGACGGGAACAGGCGTTGAGACGTCAACAGGTGGTGCAGTGGCAACAGGAGTTGTGACAGCAACGGGAGTTGATGTTGAATCAACTTCTTCTCTCTCATCTTCCGTCGTTGGATGCGTATGCCACTGAAATATCGGTGTGCTTATCAGCACTTTTGCGGATTTGACGTATTTGCTGTGCATGTTAGAAAATTTATTTTTTTAAGCGATCCACCTTTTTCAGCAGCGAATTAAGTGTACAATATTCTATTTGTACATGCGCAAATCAACCAAAATATATGGCATGACTTTCTGAAAAAATGTTTGACAAGTATGCAACAGTACGCCTTGTAATAAAATAGGCAAAATCGTAATAAAACTGGAATAAGAAACAACGACTTTTGGCTAAGACTTTGAAATTAAAGTACAGAACTCCCTATTAGACGAACTCGGTTGAGAGGAATTCTAGCTTATCCCGAATAAACGTGAAAAGGTTTGTGTGGTTTTCTATAGACCAAACGCAACAAAAACCGCTTAAGAGGAACAGCCTTGCAAGTACACCTATGTTAAGATGAACAACTTTCCGGGTGACCACCGCTGCTGGAAATTCTGGGTTGCGAACATGGAAGCCCTGGCGTAGTAAGGCAGGGATTCGCGCGAGAAGAGTGAAATGAATGAATGCATGAATTTATGTAGAAACGAGAGGTCGAACGCCTCGTGTGGTGTAATAGATTTGGTTCAATTACAACACGGGTCCGCCCCAGACAGATACCGCAGTGAAATAAATGGACAAGAAAACCAAAGTGCGAAGTGAGTTCGCGGAAAAAATGAAAGGGAGGGAGTGAGAAAAAAAATTCCTGCATTGATACGAAGTGAATTATGAAAAGTGGGCGAAGAACTAGGGATCGTTCGAAACGGCTCAACCTCTGTTATTCTCTCTCTAACCATTTGTTCACCCTTTATTTTGTTATTATATGACGTTTTGTGAACCTTTCATTCACAGATGTTCTGATTTACAGGGTGCTGTGCGTCTCTCTCTCTCTCTCGAACCATTTGTGAACCTTTCATTTAGTTCTTGTTAACGTTTTCTGAACCTTTTCTTCACAGATGTTTCGATTTACACTCTGCTGTGCCATGAGCACGGACGCCGGGAGCCGGACGAGCCTCGGCCTCAAGGTGCTTCGTCCCTAAACAACACACGTAGATAAAGCCACCACTTCTTCCCCCATCAACCTGTGAAGCCAGCGGCAAAGGAAAGAAAAAATGAATGAAGCTTACACTAACGTGTACGACTTGAAGGGAGCGAAGCTGAATGCAAGAGCAGCGTGGTTCCGCTTTTCCGCCTCGTGGCGTTGTTTAAGCGTCGCCGCTGCAGGAGCGACCACAGCTGAATCTTCGTTCTACTCCATCGCACAGGCTCTGCGCGCAGGTCACCTTCCTTCGTCGGGAGAACCTATCGCTGCGGCGGTGGCGTTCTCGCCGGTATACCGACTGAACAGTACGCGACGAAAGGTCACGCGAGAGAAGGGCACCACTATAGCACGCCGTCAAAAAATCGGACTACGAAGTTTAGTCCAAGTTTAAAGAAAATTTAGGTTTACATTAGACGTTATCGCTTTGTACTTATGCGTTTTAGGTTAACAGCAGGCTTCGAGTTCATGTTTATAACCTGTCGGATAAGGGATGATATTTAATAGTGTGCTCGGGGTCATTTTATTGAATTCTGCAAGGCTGGGCTGGGCTCTGGCTCAGATTTTAAATATTCTTCTGCCTTGCTCGGGGCTCGGGCTCACGTTTCAATAATTTGTCGCGGCGTGTCTAATGGGCCGAGTCGGGCCGGCCCTATAAATTGCGGAACCCGCAGTACTTTAGTTAGTCCACTGCACGGGCCCTGCCTGGCCAATGCAGTGCAACGGCTCAGGCCGGGTAGCATGCCATTTCTTTGGCCCAGGGGGGGCTCGGGCTTCAACAAAAACCTTTTCCGGGCCGAGCCAGCCCGATCCGGCACGGGCAGTCTAAAATTTTAAATGTTGGTAACTACAATTGGGCTCATTGATTCTTTCGGGGAAATTAAAACAAAAAATGAAGTGCAGTCACCGCGGCGCTGTTAAAAAGGGGTCTAGAGCTCGCCATAAGTGAACTCGTCGCAGCCAACTCGTCCTAGGTGAATTCGGCAAGAAGGGCAGGTCGTCGTAGGCCATCTCGGACTAGGGAAACTCGTAAACTAGGGCAACTGGGCACTTGCCCATCTCGCCGCAATTTCCGTTTTTCGTCAGTCATGTTAAAATAAAAAGAATGCAGGAATTTATTTTTTTACTTGAGTGTAAACATTCCTACTAACGAGCCCACTCGTCACCAGAAAACTCGTCGTAGACCTACTCGTCACACCGGCCTTTTGAAACAGTGCCATCGCGAGATAGGAACGCTCGTGCAAGGGATTCCACCACCAGGGGGCGGATGTGGTAGTTCACACTCCACTTCTGCTCCCGTTTAATGTCTCACAATTTGTGAATCTTCGGCCCCAGCTAACCGAACTTATCATCGAGTGCCCAACCACCTTCGGAGCGGATCGATACCTACATCAGCCAAGTGCGACCATCGGAACTCGATTAGTTCACCACACCAACTTCAACACCTCGCCGGCAAAGCTGGACCTCGTGCAGGCCTAGCGAAACCGACGCACAATGGATGACGACGACGACGCTCACCCGCAACCGCCGAGCCTGCCGGCTGCGTCTATGGACGCGGAAACTGCCGAGACGGCCTCGAGCCGATGCACCAACCCCTGGATTACGGTACTTCGCAAGCGTTGCAAGGAAACCGCAACTAAGCCGCCCGCCGGCGTCCGCCCAAACTCGCCGCCGGCAAGACCGACAACCAAACTCGCCGTCCGAGAACCACCCGTCTGCTACCTCCCAACAACTTCACGATTGTCTACCGCCCACGCGAAGGCCTCCACGTAGCCACACTCACCGCCCAAACCCTTACGTCGGCACTCGCAACAAAATGTGGCTTCTCTCTCCCGGATTTTTTCAAGCAAGTGACCACACTCCTGCAACCTACGCCCAATGTTATGGTGGCCAGCACCGCTGACCCGGAGCTCACGATCCCCCTCAGGGAAATTGAAAACCTTCAGTACGCCAACCGCCAGCTAGAATTCTGTACTTACATGAAACCACCTCCCAGCACCAGTAGCGGAGTTGTACACGGACTAGACCCTGCCATAGCAACATTAACCTCATGGAGTACCTGCAATCAAACGGCCTGACTCTACTGCACGCTCGCTTCATGGGGCACACCAAGTCCGCCCTGCTCAACTTCCAAATGAAGTACGTGCCATTCTACGTGAAGGTGGGAAGCGTAATGTACCGCTGCCGCCCATTCCGACAAACTGTTCCAGTGTGCCGTGCGTGTGGTGACGTAGGACACAGGAAAGACGTCTGCACAACCCCAGAACATTCAAAGTGTGTAGAATGTGGTCTTGCTGGCCCACCCACAGACCACTCCAGTGCACCCAAATGTCAGCTGTGTTCTCTCCCACATGCCACGGCGAGCAAGGACTGCCCGCGCCGCTATCTCCCCCAACTACCTACCCGCAAGACCAACACGCATACATCCCAACAGGTAAGCTGGTCTGCTGTTGCCGCACGCTCTCCCGCTGCTCAACCCTACACTACCACCACCAAACTTACCGATCATTTCCCCCCATTAACATCGACCACCACTCTACCACCTCCCCAACTAACCAAACGCACAAAACCCCCGACCTAAATGAAATGATGTCCACATTCCAGGAGCAGATTGCCAAGCTCCTCTCCCGTGTCGAAGCACTTGCATTTGAACGCACCCAACCACCCCCATCACCCCGCTCCCCCTACTGCCGAAGGAGGTTACAAACGCCCAAATTGAAGCAATTGTCGACGCACGCTTGTACACAATCATCGACTGCCGTTTCCAGACTGTTCTCATCCCGCAAGTAGAAAAGCAGCAAGAGCAACTCACGGCTATCCTCACCGCATTCATAACCGGTGCCATGGACCTTCCCCGTTCCCTCAACGAACGCATCGGACATATCGAGAGTATAATTCAATCAGATAACCCACCATTAATAAAAAACAAACAACCCAAGATGGCCAATAGACCCCCCGCCCACCCACCCTTAGCAGTATACCAGTGGAACTGCGGCTCCTTCAGTAACAACCTCGAACTTTATCGCGCCTCACATCCAGCCGACATCATTGCACTGCAAAAAACCGACACCCCCCACACCACCCTTCGAGGATTCGATACATATACCAATCCCCCCAACACCCGTACGGCCATATTGGTGTCCCAAAGTCTCACCACCGAAGTGACACCCTCCACGCTTCCTATCGACCACGTGCTCATCGAACTCATTCCCCAGCAACCTAGCACCCCCCGCATCTATATACTAAACGTCTATAGCCCCCCGAAGCAACCCCTCACCGACATTGAAGCCATCCTGAACGTCACAAGCAGCCATGCCAAAACGGACCCCTGCATCGTAATAGGCGACTTCAACGCCCCCCCCCCATCACATGGGGGTACCCGCAAGCCAAACGGAAAGGCAAGACACCGCTCAACGCCATTCAGCACCACCAGTTCACATTACAGAATGACCTTACTCAACCCACCCGTATCGGCACCAGCGTCACCCGAGACACAATTCCGGACTTCACTTTTTCTCGCAACGTCGCAAATCCAACCTGGACCACGCAGTTAGACACCCTGGGTAGCGACCACCTAATCATAAAATTTACATGCCCTCTCCCCACCACAAACACCGCACAGGTGTGCCCAAGCTAACAGATTGGGAGGCCTTCCGCGTGGACTCACTCCCCCACACCAGTCCAGAAGAAGACCTGGACCGTTGGGCACAAAGCATAATCCACACCCAGGCTCGACACACTACAACCATCCACCTAACAGAGGATCTCCCAGCAGCTGACAACCATCTCAACCACATCTTGGAAGCACGACAAAGCCTCTTGAATCACTGGCGCCGCAATCGACACAGCCGCAACCTAAAACGCCGCATCGCTCAATTAACAGAATCGGCGCTTCAATATGCAAGAGAACTTCAACGTCAGAACTGGCGCTCATTCTGTGATAAACTAGCGGGGGCTTCAAAACAAGAAACGCAGGTCACTGACCAAGTCAAAAACAAATTGACGTTTCGGGAGCGCTACGGCTCCCTTGTTCACAATCGGGGGCTCTAACTTGTTAGCGGGGGCTCTAATGACCAAACGGACTTGGCACATTCTCCGTAAACTCATGGGCACATCCCACTCCAAAATGGCCACCAACCAAGACATCGCACGTCTGATACACAACCAACGCAAACCCCCCGCGCAGCTTCTCTCCACGCTCCGCCAACGACTCTTCCCAACAGCTGTCAAGCCACCCCATCACCCGGATTACCAAGGAGCCCAAAACTTGGACCTCGATGCACCTTTTTCCAGCACGGAACTCCTTCAAGCCCTCGCTAAACTCACCCGCAATACCGCACCCGGACATGACCAAGTCACCTACAAACTTCTACGAAATCTCGGCGGCGAACGTCTCGGGGCCCTCTTCAAATGCTACAATGACCATTGGAACCGCGGCACGTTACCACCACAATGGCGCCATGCAGATATCAGCCTTCTCCCAGAACCCAACAAGCCGATCAATTTAGACAATCTTCGGCCCATCGCCCTGACATCATGTATTGGCAAGCTACTGGAATGCCTGGTCACCCATCGGCTCACAGCCCACCTCAAAAGCACTGCCCAGCTCCTCCACACAATGTCCGTGTTCCGGACCAACCTCTTCGCCCAGGACATACACCTACAAATTAAAGAAGTCATCGACAAACTGAGCAAGACCCACCCAAGCTCCATTCTAGCACTAGACATAAAGGGGGCCTTTGATAATGTAAGTCACTCAGCGATTCTAAATCCGCTCCAATACACCGGATGCGGCGCCGCAATGCCCCAGCCTTCCTTTCCAACCGCACTGCTACTCTGAGCATCGGCAAACACAAGAGTGACTGCTTTCACACGTCAGCGCAGGTCACACCACAAGGCTATGTCATATCGCCTCTACTCTTTAATATTGCCCTGGCAGGCCTCCCACCACTGCTATCCTCCATACCAGATGTCTCTCATGCATTTTATGCAGATGACACTACTCTCTCGATTCGCAAAGGCTCTCCTGGCTACCAGCAAGACCGGCTGCAACAGGCCACAGACACTATCACGCACTACTTACGGAACTGTGGGCTCTCCTGCCCACCCAGCAAATCCGCTCTTCTAATACTACGTGACAGGACTAGCGGGCGCCGCCCACAGCCCACCCCCGACCCGACGGTTACAATCGACGCCCGCCCATACCAACGGTCAGAACTCTACGCATCCTCGGCGTGCAATACGATTACACTGGCTCGGGGGCAGCCTTTCTCCCCAAAATCCGCACAACAGTATCCCAACTGACTCACCTTATTCAACGAATATGCTACCGTCGACACGGACTCCGAGAGGCAGACACCTGCCGGATCGTGCAATCCATGATCACGAGCCGCATTGTCTATGGCGCCCCATACCTAGCTCTAAAATCCTAAGAAATCGGCAAACTCGATACACTAACACGAAAGTCGTATAAGGCAGCCCTTGGGCTTCCCAACCTCACTTCGACGGAACGCCTCCTTCGGCTGGGCATCTATAATACCGTTCCAGAGCTTATTGAAGCACACCTTACAAGTCAACGCCAGCGGCTACGAGCTACGTCCAGTGGCCGCCACCTCGTAACCCGCCTCGGCTACCCCTCTAACCCCACTCCCGAAACCTTCTGCACCCTCCCCTCCACAACCCGCGCTGCCATCCAAGTGCTCCCAATACCAAAGCACATGCACCCCATCTGCAACAAGGGGCGGCGCTCACTCCGCACACGACTACTATTTAAACGTTATAGCACAGACCTCGCCGCCTACTACACAGACGCCGCCCCATACAGCACACACCCTGCACACGCCCTCGCAATCATACATTCCACAGGCTTACATACATTCGCAATCATACATTCGCAATCATACATTCCACATTCCACAATCATACATTCCACAGGATATATTCTCCCACACCACTACAGCCACCGTACGCACCACATCTATTGACACTGCAGGTGAGGCTCCCATTGCACTCACCATTGCCCACACGCCTGCTACGCACATCACCATCCTGACTGATCCCCAATCCGCCTGCCGTCGCTACGCTATGGGTCGCATCACCAACCTCTCCCTTTCCGTCCTCACCGAACGACCCACACTACCGGACATCCGTCTCGTATGGATCCCAGGGCATTCGTCTCTTGCCGGCAATGAGGTGGCTCACGCCACAGCCCACGCCTTAACCTACCGGGAATAACCGGAGGGGATGAACCACCCACCACCCCCAGACCCTCCTACCCTCCAGCCTTTACCCCCCACCTACGGCGATATATTCTCCCACTACCGTCAGTCCCACCGCTACTACCCACCACCTCACCCCTCCCTTCCCACCGCGGACGTTCGGATATGGTGACGCCTACAGGCCAACACTTTCTATAACCACCAACATCTACACCACATATCTCCACCCACCTACTCCATAAACTGCACACACTCCAACTCCCCATTGACAACACGCCACTTCATGTGGCAGTGCCCTACTATCCTTTCACCCCCCACCCACCCAACCAACGAGCAGTGGGAGTGCGTGCTGCGCAGCGGCCAGCTCAAGGACCAGGCTGCACTGTTCGAACGGGCTAGGTCAGCGGCCGTGGCACGTGGACTACCGGACTAAGATGGCCGCCCTTGCCCGTCTTCTTTTAACACCCTTTTTACCCTCACCCAATTTTCAGAAATAAATGTTTACTGTCTTTCTTTCTCTCTCTTGTGCAAGGTGCCTTTTCGTCGCATGGATTTCGTTACACCGCGGTCGTGTGAACAAAAGCCTAGAAGCCCTGACCGTACATTGGCGTTGAAAGCCGGTCTGAGGCTGGTTTCTACAAAGGTAAATTTGTTACGGCTGTTTAGGAGGGCGTGTGGAGGTTTGTGTGACCAGCAGGTGTGCATAAATAGTTGATTTTTTTTTTGGTGGGGGTAGAGGGAGGGGGCGAGCGGAGAGGTCAGCGCGACCTGCACTTCTTCAAGTGCCGATCATCAGGGGTATTGAGGTGGTGTAGTCCGTATTTTCACGCGTATAACCTGCCCCTGCATCCAACCCGCACCCCCACTTTCAGAATGCGAATAAAAAAATAAAAATTGGCGAAGCTTGCCCTACCTCGCCCAAGGCTTACACCATAGCTAAGCTGGAGGATTTCTTCCTATGTAAACAGTGAAGTATACACCACTAAGCATTGCAGTAGGTTTGAAATTGTTTATTTGATTGATTGTGGGGGTTTAACTCGCCGAAGCTACACAGGGAATGAGGCGCGCCGTAGTGGAAGGCGCCAAATTCATTTTGACGATCTGGCTATCTTTAATCTCCGTGCGCCGAAATCTCGAACACACGGGCGTTTTCGCTTTTCGCCTCTATCAGAAAAGCGGCCGCCGTGGCCGGGAATCGAATCCGCTTCATTGGTCTCAACAGCACAACGTCATATTCACTGTGGCACATCGGCGGGTAATTGTTTGTTAACATGTTCCGTTGTCGCTTTTCACAGTGATAGTAGTAGTCATCGTCGGACAGCACACCCCACGGCTCGCACCAAGATGGCAACGATCGCATCGCAAGAATCCTTGTTGATCACGACAGCGGAGTCCCAGTCAACGCGCTTGGGAATATTGCCCACAACATCCGCTTCTTAACTGATGCAGTGAACAACGTAGGAACCCAGCGTTGAAGACGCCTACAGAACGAGACACCGAGACAACAGTCCAGGAGTACAAATAGTAGAAAAGGAGTACAATAAACATGTTTTTATTGCATGCACAAGCTGTTCAATGCGTCATTTATAAGAATCTGTTTCCTTTTTTGCATGGCATTTATTACAAATTTGCATTCAAATATTTTAATATAATTAACTCGTTATGACGGCATATTCACCTAACATACTACGTCAAACACTTTCAAAGAACTCTCGCTAGCCTACATAATTTTTAAGTTGGTGCCGTACATATCGGCTCCGCGCGCTGGTATGGTGGCGACACCAGCGCCTGAACAACTAGCGCCATCTACGGCCACTGGAGGCATTTATGGGATGGTGTTGTCATCGCTTGCGCCCTTCCCCGTACCGCCTGTGCTACGCTGCGATGACTGCTCAAACCAGCGCACTCGTTTTAACGGTTTTAGAGAGATGGGATATATTGGCTCGTTTTCTTTTTCATATAAGAAAACCTCAAAACGTGGTCGCCAGCTACACGCCGCAAACGATGTGTACTGCATCCGGGAGGAGCTATAGCGAACACAACGGAGCCGTGCGATGTTTCCAGCAATGGCGTTGGGCACAGGCCAGACGTGACCCTGGGCTGCGACTTTTAGTTAGAGGCGGGTACAGGGAATGGTTGTGAGTTCTGTAGTAAACACGTGCTCACGCATCACTGCACTTTACTATAAGTTCAGTGAGTCTAAGCGAGGTAGGCGGGGAAGCTGCACGCGCAAGGCAGGGTGCCACGGCTCGCGTAAACATGCTGGTGCAGTTGCGATGTTCGTCAACTCATTACTGTAAACACTGGGCAGCTATTGCCAAATTTTAGCGCCGGTATCAACGCCGGTGTTCGAGCTCTGTCCGAATCAACGAAATGTTAGTCGTATGGAGTTGGCCGCGACATCTGCGTCAAAGCAGCCGCCGAGGCCGCATGGGCAGAACCTCCGCGCGTACACCAAGGAAGGGGTAAGCAGCGATGAGCACCATAATACGGAAGAGGAATAACCGATACAGCTTGGTAAAGCATAAGCAACACGTAATTGTACAAGTGCCGGGGAGGCATAAGCTCATCGACAAAAATAAAAAAGGAAACGACCGACACCGTCTCTGCTTCAAGATGATTGACGCGCATATTAGGGGCCCATTCGTTTAGCTGCGGTGGTTGCCTGTGGGATAACTGAAGTTTCGTGCCAACCGTTTACTGTGCGTCATATTGCGTAGCACTCAGGTAAGATTGGTGGGGTGTATGCTGCCGCGTTGGTTTTGTTCCCGATGAAGCTCGCGTTGCCTATGCAAGTTTCGCCGGCTGACGCAGGTCCCCGGCGAAGTTGATAGCGGGTGTGCACAGGAAAAAAATCCCCGAGTATAAACCACATTCACACAGAACAGAAAAACGAACGCTTATAGCCAGAAGTCGATCGGCGTTGTTTACATTGCCCGTCGCACTGCGCGGGTTCATCGCTGTCGCCTTTCCACTTCATTTCAAGGGAACCGAGATAAAATATTTTTTCGTCAGTCTTCTCGCGACCTTTCTAAAATGTTGCGGAGCCGTAGACCCAGCATTACATACAGAAATGCGCCCTACTAGCTCGATTTTTTCACAACGACTGCGGAATCTCCGCCCGGTAAGCCGCTCTTTCGGGGTGACCAACATCCGATTTGCGACGGCGCCGGTGTTCGGCGGCGCTGCGGTCGCGCTCGAAACACCAGCGCACGGAGCCTATAGCAGGCGGAAACATCGCTTTCACTTTCTAAAACAAGCTCGTAATGCGAGTTTTCCGAGTGACGAATATTCAGGGGATACGAGAATGCCTCGTACGAAATGCCCTGTGACGAGTTGGCAATCCTGACCGGTTTGCCTGTTACGAGTTCACCTATAACGAGTGGACTTGTGACGAGTGAAGAAGCTTGTATAATTCTCATCTTATGCGTAAACATTGTTACACTCCTCCTTCAATTCACCACCCTTTCCTTTGTCGCCTTCGAGGAACGCGCCAGCCCGACAGCGTATCTTATTTTTTTTTCTTTGTGCAGCTTATTATGTGAGCCTTTTATATTAGATTTAGTTTGCCCGTTCTGTTTTTTCTAATGCATTTTTTTATTTTTGGTAATTTAATGACGGTGCTGTATTGGGATTGCGATTTCGTTCTGTGTTTTCGCTTTTTAGTATTTTGATCTTTTGTTTTCATGCCTGCTGACAAACGATGATTGTCAAGCTGGGTAATTTTCGTTTTGTTAGTCTTCATATCAACTATACATGGGAGCGAAAGTCAAGGCTGGACTTAAAAGTTGACCCCCCCCCCCCCCCCACACACACACACACACAAACTGACACAAAAAAGTGTGAAAAAGATTTTTTAGAAGGAGAAGAAAAGCAAAAAAAGAAACCGGGAGTTGTTATGAAACCGAAAAGCCAATTTCAACCACCACCTGCACACAAACAAGAGGCCACCATTTTGCCCTTTTTATAGATATATACACAAGCAGGCAAAAAGCTTCAAAAGATAACGCAAACAAAAGAAAGAAAAGAAAACGCAAAAGAAAGAAAAAGTCGACCCCCCCCCCCCTTCACAGAAAAATTTCGAATATTTTTGGAAGGAGAAGAAAAAAAAAACAAACCTAAAAAGAAACACCTTACCCAGTAAGAAACTGTGAATTTTTTTAGCAGCAAGAAGGGAAATAAGAAGGGGACAGAGTAACATGTGTTAAAATAGAAAAAACCTTTTCAACCACTGCCTGCAAACTAACAAAAGCAGAGGACCCCCCGAACACTGAAGAGGTCAACCTGGGAGGAAATAAAAGATTAGAAGCCACTAATTTGCTCTCCCCATATCCTCGACATCGGCCAAAAATGGAACCGCGAGACGACTTTTCCCAGCACGAGAAGGTCAGTGCTACCACTTTTCCTAGTACGGGATTACCCAAAACGAGATGCCCTCTTTGACCAGTTTCCCTATGACCAGTTTTCCTAGGGCGAGTTGGCTGCGACGAGTGGGCCGGTTCCCAGCTCCAAAAGCGATGGCGCCCTTGGGTATACTTAGCCCACGGGACGTCAAAGGCATGCGTTGTATTCCTTTGTGTGGCATGTCGCCACACAGAGAATAATTGGTCGGCTCAGTCGTTCTCGGCAGCGAAAATTGACTCGTCATGGCATGGGCGGGAAGCAAGGAGTGGTCCGCACTAACTGGCGCCCGAAAAAGAGACCGCCGGGCATTGATGGGTGAAGACTGGTACGATGAAGGCCCGAAAGGGAAAAGACGATCTTTGTATGCGTTTTCAGAACCACGTGCAAGCGAGGTGGAAGACATTCATTACTCCGGCAAGTTAACTAAAGAAAGCCATGGGTCAGCGTATTGGGCTAAACGTGTGGTTTGGGTGAATGAATGTCGTGGGTTGGCAGAGGGCTTGTGGGTGAGGCGCACAGCAAAGTATGCCCCTCTCTCGCGCGTCACCCCTTCCTTCTTTTTCACGTTTCTCTGCAGCCCAGGACGGTGTTGGCGTGGGATAATTAAATAGGCTCAGCATGCACGCACTGCGTGTCCCCTTCTGAAAGCGGTGTTCCAGACAGTCATTTTCATCTCCGCCATTACGCAGATTTGTTCGGCGGTATTTTTCGCTATCCCAGAAAAATGGGGGACGGCGAGTTGTGGACAGAAAGGGCACGCTGCGGCTCGCCGAGCGTGTTCCAGACTTTATTCGCTCTTTCCAGCTACGCTAGTGACGCCGCGCGGAATTTCTCCGAAGCCGGGAGACGGTGATCGGCGGACAGCTCGCTCCGGCGGAGGCGGCCGGCGACATCCGTGCGGCCTCGCAGAAGCGAAGGGAAAACAGTAATGGGAAGTACAATAATGGACCGTGCCGTATAAATAAACGAGAAATATAGGCTAAACGCGCGTTCACATTCTCTCAACTCTCTTGAACCTTAGAAGGGGCGGGTAAATGAAAAAGTTGCGGACATCGTGGGTGTTTGCAGCGGAAAAGAACGCACGTCTTTTGGACCCACCCATACTTTATTCCCTTCATCGGCTTAGCCGATGCCTATGAAGGGACTTTAACCCACGCGTATGTGGTGCTTAAATAACGGCTGCCGCAATTAATAGTAGTGTTTTGCTGTGAGGGCGCCGCTTCTGTAGGTGTTTTGTACAACCTTGTGATCGTCGTTTTCGGATACTATTTACGTTCATTTCCGCATAATGTGCCACCCGATCTCCGCTTATGTGTTGTTAAGTTGACTCAATTCCACTGCTTTCAAACAGAGGCTGTCCAATCCGCTAGCTGTTATTTTCAATAAAGAAACAAATGAAAACGTTTTGTACGCGAAGGCGAGAAACAAATGTGGTGGTGCGTGTAAAGAATAATGACTGAAAAGTATATAAATATGTTGAAGCAAGATGTTTTCGCAATAACGTTTGGTCTGGTAGTTCAAATGCGAGTTGTTAAATGTTTTTGGTAACCCCCCGTTCCGTTTTGGTAACTTGAGCATCGAGGCACTTCAAAATCTTACCGGCAGTCAAATAAGCGTAACGTAATTTCAGCCAGGAGATTTATGTTAAATTATTTATCACAAGCCAAAAACGCACCTGTAAAGTAATGTCTGTATTTTCATGTACGTTTCATTATCGCGCGCCAGTGTATGCTACATGCATGCGTAGCTATGTTGGCTTATATTATTTTTCTTCATATAATGCTAACATGTTCGCTTGTTTACCACTTGATTCAACGTAATGGCAGCATCACCTTCGAAGTTTTACTGCCGAAATTAAAAACTAGGCTTTACTACACCCATGGAAAACGTCGCAATACGCACATATCACACCCACATGATACGCATGGTCTTCTGCAAGACACCGGGAAAAAACTAAAACACCTGAAATATCGTACACTGCGGTGACACACACTGAAATAACGTCCCAAAACTTAGCTTTGCACATCGTATAGCAGTTTGTTTGCCGAATTAGGGGGAATTGTAATGTAATGTCCCAATTGGACCTTTGAGGAATCAATAAATAAAAAAAAGGATTGTTCTCAAGCCACTTCCCTGCGACCTGAGCCGTGCACAGCGATCGCGTCGCACCCGGCTCCTTTTACGCCGCATCCGACATCATGAAACGAATCGAATGTTGTCTCGCATTCAACAACGTATGCCGGTGTTCATTTTTCAAGAAAGTAATTGTTTCTAGCGGAACTACGGGACGTTTAGGGCGCTACTGATGTTGGCGCGCACGTTACTGCCATTACTACGCGGTCCCGATCACCGTCTCGTCCGCCATTGCCGTTTTCTGCAGCGCCACCTGTAGGGGCTGGGAAGAGCGGATCCTATACTTGAAGACACGATGGTCACAAGCCCTGCCTTAGGCAGACGGCGGTCACGACAGTAACAAATGGCCACCGTCAACCTCGGTCACAACTAAAGCCCCTCCATTGCTTCCATGGCCGCTCTTTCCCTGGGCGGCGGCTGCCCAGAGCAGTGTCAATTCAAGGGCCGGAGTCACAACTCCCACTCGATGTGACAACACACGAAAGAGGCCTCCATTGTAAGTCAATTTATTCCCCTGGCAACTGATTTATCCTTCGTGATCACTGATGTCTTTTATTATTTAAATAATCGCTTCCTAATATTTACAGTATGTCACAGTACCTTTATGTCTGCGAGCCAAAAAAATTATATCTCGTTTCATTTCTAATGCAATATTGCGTTTGAATTGGTTGTTGAAAGGAGAGCCCACGACGCCTAAATATCCTATGATGCACTAAGTTAGCGAGAGTTAGGCAAAGCGTATAGGGACAGCGTTATGTACATGAAGAGTTAATTACCGCTGTCTGGGAAGTACGTAAACGGTTAAAGTACATAAAGAGTTAAAAATCTATTTGTTGTCGCTGCAGTTTTAGTAGTTTGCTTCATTTACATTCACGCAACTTTATGTGAGGTAGCTGCTGTCACATGGTGTGCCCGTTATCGCAATTTTTGTTGCCGCGTTTAATACCGACGTGCGCATCCACTGCTACACCCAATTTTAAAATCATCATAGCAGTGTGCGCAAGTGAAGGACCTTCGTACTGGTGGTGAAGAAACGAACGTGCCTATCAAGTATAGAATTTTCCTTTACGCGTTTCTGGCTTTTTTGAAGTTTTGTGGGCTTAAGGGTATCGTTCTGTCAATGCCTAATTGATTTTTCATGACGAACCAATGGCGTAATTAAAAAAAAACAGGCTACAGACCACAGGCGGCAGGCCCTTCCAGGAACGCTTCCGCGCTCTCCCCCTCCACCCTCGCACTTCCCTCTCCGCCTTTACATACGGGTGCGCGCTGATGTGATTCTGCTTGGATCCAATACTGTTATACGTCCCAAAATGTCACATGAAGGAAGTTTTGAGCAACAGTCAGCATTACTTAGGTAACCAAAATGTCCGAGGAATGATCATTGTAAACAATTTCGCAATTTTTACCCATCTATTATCTCGTAGCCTGAAATAATGCTTCAGTTTGAACATCACGGTAGCTGTAAACCAAGCCAGTACCTTAACTGTACCATTACTGTTTGTTTGATGCTGAAACACGGTGGTCTGTAGCATTTGTGTACGCGGGGCCATGTCATTACGCATATTTTCTTGGTGCACTGCGGGCAATAAAATGCTGACTCGTTTCGAGCATCGACTCAAGCCTGAAGGTCATGTGCAACTTCCCTGTACAACGTCCCAGTGCTCCCTGTTTTCTGGTGGACCAATAGGCTTCCCAACATGATTTATATTTCCCGAGTCGCCAACTAAAGCTACCAAATTCCTATGCGTCCTCCGCAGTCCCGCCCATGCTGTTTCATCGTATAGCTTTTAAACCGGCAGTGTGTACTCGGAGAAAAATGGCAGCGTACGCTTCCGTTAAAAAGTATGTCCTTTCATCATTGTTTGAAACCAGCATGGCAGAACCCCATAATATATCCCTCCTCAGATCTCACGACAGAATTCCAAACCCAGCAAGATTTTGCTAAACTCGCACAGTACATGCCTAACCGCAAGAGTATGGTCAGACAACTCCACCTTTGCGTCAATATTTTTTTTGCTAAATTTAAAGTTACTTTGTGCTGACCTGCTCTACCTTACCCACGAGTGGTACTTACACCTAAAGAGGATTGCCGCCTCAGAGAGAGAGCAAGAGACAAACATTTATTTTAGTAATGAGCAGGAGGATGTTCTTAGGGCCTCCACCCAGTGAGAGGCACCCTTATTCCAAGATGCCTTGGAGCTGGCTGGCCGTCCGGGCCCGTTCCACCAGTCGCCGCTGGTCCAAGAGCTCGGAGCTGGTCAGCTGCTCCACCCACTGCTCATATGTAGGATTGGTATTTGGAGTTAGAGTGGGAGTCCGTTGGCACTCCCATACCACGTGGTATAGGGTGCCAGCAACAGGGCAAAGGTTACAGGTGGCAGGGTATTGGGTGGGGTACATAGCGTTCAGTGGGGTGTTATGGGGATACGAATTGGTTTGGAGGCGCCGGAAAGTGATTTCTTCGTCGCGTGTTAGTTGTGCATGAGGTGGCGGGAAGCGACGGTGGTCGTTGTTGTAGTGGGATAAGGTTTCGGTGTATGTATGGATTGGTGCTGGCTTTGAGACGCTTCGGTCGTTGTTTTCTCCCTCTGAGGTAACGGCCCGGTGTGTATGAGCATGGGCAGCGGCGTGTGCCGCCTCGTACCGTTCGAGGGACTGGTGGCCGGGAAAGGTACTGGATATAGTACACGCCTTCACGCAGACTAAGGACGTTTATGAACAAAGCATTGAAAACTTGGCGGAGAATATTGCAACCATTTCAGAACATCAAGGGGGAGTTCACTACAGAAGACACGACATTTGGACTGTACGGAAATGTTCACCAAATAGGCGTTGTTACAACGCATCAGCTTCTCATGGCCGCCCGGAGGCCTAGCTGATAGAAGCTACGGGATGGACTGCATTACAGACTCGAAACACATGCACAAATTTCAACTGGCATGGCTTGACAAATACAGTTGGCTGAATTATTCTGCTGTGCGTGAGGGCTTATCCTGCCATGTTCGTGTAATTTTCGCCGTGAACAGAGCAGTTTTTGTGCATGACGCCTGTGCGTTTATGGTTGGTATTTTCAAAAATTATTGCTAGTGATATAACGCTTCTTGTATGCATAATTGATTGCCTGTCGTTATATTTAGGATAAGACCTGCGCTACACATTACATAGGTGCGTAGATTCGATGCATACTGCGCAAAATGAGTTCCATTGGCCTTACACTGGAAACGGCTGTACAGGCATAGAATGCTTATAAGCAAAACTTTTTTTGCTGCCTTTTGGACAACAGCAACTAAATAAGAAAAGAAGTCTCATTCTTACGGCCTACATCATTTTATTGCGGATGTCACACTCATGCCTCACACGTTGAAGTAAAGCAAGTAATCACATGTAACTGTGGTCATTTACCCGCCGCGGTGGCTCAGTGGCTAAGGCGTTGCGCTGCTGAGCACGAGGTCGCGGGTTCGATTCCCGGCCACGGCGGCCGCTTTTCTGATGGAGGCGAAAAGCAAAAACGCCCGCGTGTACGAGATTTCGGCGCACGTTAAAGATCCCCAGGTGATCAAAATTAATACGGAGCCCTCCACTACGGCGCGCCTCATTGCCTGCGTTGCGTCGGCGCGTTAAACCCCACAATCAATCACATGTCACTATGGTCATTTAATGCAATGCCTGCACGAGGTGCCCGCGCGTGCAATACACGTCCCGTATCACGGGCGCAGATTTGCACCACAAGGTCTGCGGATTTCTGTGCAGTTTACAACTTCACCTGGCACTAAAATACAGTCATAATTAACACCAATATCATAAAAGAGGTAATTAAGGGACCTTTTGAAGACAAATTACGACTTGTTGAGTTTGAAAGAACTAGCTAGCCTTTGGTAACTCACTCAGCTTTATTCCAGTCACAGAAGACATTTTTCAACCGAAGCAATGCAACAAATAAGAAAAATTTCCACATTTCGCGCTGCACTGACGTAATACCGGCAGGAGGGAAGTACGTTATGCCAGCACTAAAACATAGTTGCGAGTGTTTTGTGCACGTTAGAATTCACATGATAGGATCAATGGAACTAGAGGCCCCTCCACAATCGCGCAATCATGTTCCGTTCCGGTGGCTTAAGCCTTTGGGCACCAATCATAGAAACCAGTTCCTGTGATGCCATAGAGAGAGAAGTCGCCATAAAGTCGCTGGAGAGGCGCCACTAATGAATATCGATTATTTCTTTGATGTTTGCGATAAGATTGGCATTATTGCTATCCGGATAATTGCAGTCTGTTTGATGAACCTAATATGTAATTTTTCATCTTTTAAGGGCGCTTGCGAACTACCGTGCTTCGTTTTGTCCGGGGGGGGGGGGGGAGAGCTGCAGAACAACCTTAGCCCCCCCCCCCCCCCCCCGAAAATAAATCCTGGCTACGCCCCTTGAGCAGAAAGCGCGTTTTGATGGTTTTTTTTGTGCTTCGTTCGGATAATCAATCCCATGAGGACACTGGGTATAATAAATTTTGTTTGCTTTTTTATTGTTTTTTTTTTAATTTTACACTGTTACTTCTAGGTAATCAAGTGGCGGAGCTGTGTTGCGTAGACCTTTGCGGTTGGTTCTGTACATTCGGTTGTAATATTTTGAACTTTTTGTTTCTTTGTCTTCTCACTGAACACGATTGTCAGGTTTTTCCCACAGAGCTCAACTGGGTAAGTTTGCTTTCCCTATTCATGTTAAATTGGTGTATATGTACACCGATCTCAAAGATTTCACGATGCTTTGGTCGTATGCGCCCCTTCAAAACTTGAAAACATCACTTCGTGTAGCTCCACTAACTAGTTGTCTAACAACAACAGCACAAAAATTGAAGTTAGGACTATAGAGGCCACCCTTGACTGAACCCCCACTTCCCAAAAAGTGTAACAATTTCTTTGCAAGGAGGAAAAAGATAAAAAGGGGAAACAATACTTGTTATCACCAAAAACGCCGATTTCAACTACCCCCTGCAAACAAACGAGCAGAGAGGTCAACCCATAAAATACGAATAGGTAGAGCTGAGACCAAATATCAGGGTTGAAGCCACTAACTCCTTCCTGCTGTACGACCAGTTTTCCTGGTACGAGTTTTCTGCGACGAGTGGGCCTGTTCGCGTTAAACAGATAACAAAAACGACACATTGCGTTTAGAAAGCCTTAAAGCCGACAAAAAGAAAACGCATGGACTGCATCAATATAGTGGGAGAGAGCGGGTCAAAAAACTAGAGCACTCTGGTAGAAATGGTTGCATTTTCCCTGCTTTTTTCTAAATAAAAGAGGAAAAAACGTGACCGGAACTTCGCACTTTGTGCAGACCATACCAACAAGGATAAGCTAAGGTACCCTTGTGTTTTACATCTCTTATACACTTCCCTTTCTGCCAATAAAAGCGATTTTTTTTAATAGAAAACTTTTTGAGCATGGGAGGAACTTGGCTCTACTTGCAGAGACCCCCAGGGGATCCGGACAGTTTATCAAACGCCGTTTTATCGAATGTCATTTTATCGAAGCCGTTTTATCGAACCCCATTTTATCGAACCCCGTTTTATCGAACGCCGTTTTATCGACGCCGTTTTATCAAAAGGGCTTTTCCCAGCCTTTTTGTTTTATTTTTTTATTTTATTTATAATACCTACATGTATCATCACCTAAACCCAGGTTCGCTGCATTTGTCCTTCCACCACGTAACATTATTGAAGTACTTATATAGTAGTTGTTTGTTTGATCTCTCGTGCTTAATCTTAGTTTTTTGGAAGTGATGAAGCTTTTTCCTCCATTTTGGTTCCTTGGAAGTGATGAAGCTTTCATCTCCATTTTGGGAGTTGTTTTCCTTCAATTGGTACGACAAACAATTCCACCACAGCGCACGTGTCAGCGCAAGAAATCGGATTAAGTCACAATCAATAACAATTTCAGTGCTGAATTTTATATTTCAAGCAAAATTTGTTTTTCTGTGTGTTTGGCTGCACCTTTGAGCATTAAAAGCAGAGAAGTGAAAACCACCGCCAATAATGCAACTATTTATTGATTTACAGGCACGATAGTTGATTAGGTAACTGGGAAATAAAGTATTATTTCTTAAAAACATATATTTTTCTTTTTGTTGCTATACCATGACACCCTGATCTTACAGAAAATTTTAAATCTCGTAATTCAAGCATTTACAGATTTATAAACATCCTTACCCGCCCTGTGGTCATACCCTGTGTCTACTGAAGCTTCTTTTTTTTCTTATCATCCAGCGCTGCGACAACCCGACAATGGTGATGCGTATCGCAAGATGCACCCCTGAACATCCCTCACTCAGGAAACTAGCAGCTTTCGTTTTGTTCTTACAGACAGAAGAGCATACGATCTTGGCAATGCTAGTTACCTTTCCTTCGGTGGGCAGTGTAGTAGTAGGAATATTTCCCACAGTGTAGCGATGTCCAGGAAGTAATGAACCTAGCGACGGCAAGTCGTCTTTGGTTGTTCCATCCTCGCCATCCAAACTCCAGCCTAAAAGTGACGAAAAATGTGAGATAATAGGCTGTCGATTTGGTCAAAACTCCTAAATGTAATAACAGCATCTCGGCGGGGCCTCATATTTCTTCAATGGTATGTATAGCATAGTCATAGTGTTTTAATAGCCGAAGGCATCTGTGCCTGCAAATACTAATAAAACACGCTTAAATAGTACTTCCATAAGTATTCACTTCGACCAGGGTTTTTAAAGCATTGTGTGAATCGGTCGCGTATTGCATTTTATTACTATTACTGACCCGTTTACGAAAAAAGTTTATTTCTAGGCTGCAGTTTTATACGGCAGAATTCGTTCATCTTTGGCAAAAGTGTTCCCTGGCGCGGCTCTCATGCTGCCGTTGTGACGTTTGTGCACTTGTTCTTTTAGTTCAGAGCAAGTAGCGTCGGATGCGCTTTATATACCTCACGCAATGCTTCTACGTAGCTGCTGAACAGCGCATGCCTAATACCGCACGTTATCAACTCTGATCCCAAACTTTACAAGCTTTCTCGTCATAAACGTCCTCTTCTTTTGGGCAAACGAAGCTCACCGTTAAATTAGGGCGACAAAAAATAGCATTAAACGAATGATTCGTAAATTGGCTAGAAGTAGCGGATGTTTTTGCTGAAACGCTCACCTTGCAAGCCAGGTACTATCTGCAGGATCACATTTATGCTTTATTGACACTTTAAAGCAAGTTCACTTAAATTCCTATCAACCAAAGGAAGAAAGAGCCAAAGAGCAATTCTTTAAACATTTCAGTGGCAAACACTGCCCGCATATTTCAGTGTTTAAATCGAAATGCCTTCGAAAGACGACTTCTGGGCTACCCCTGCCACCCAACCCGCCCCACTCTACCACGCACCCCTCTTACTTAGCTGGTGAGAAATTGAACGATGGTTTGGTCAAGTTACTCAATTTACCTTTCTTCCCAATGTTCAGCTCCTTTTTTTGAGATACCACGCATCTTCTTTTACCCTATGTTTCTTGGTATTACTGAATGAACGAATGAACACTGTTTTAAAAAAATAGGGAGAGAAGTCCCCTTGACATGACCGTATTACTGAAGAATATCTGTCTTCGGAAAGCCCGCCATTGGAACTTAACCTTGGAACGGTTCAACGCACGCGCCTAGTCTAGCGGGTGTAGCTTAGCTCTACTACAAGAGCAGCTCTCGGACAATAATTGGGTAATTCAGCAAACTTAGAAGAACGGTGTAAGGATTCACGTAGCTCACTAGTGGACATACTCTTCTGTGCTACAAAGGACCGGGTGGGATTTTCACTATACAAAGAAACAGCAAGAAACGTGGAGGAGTTTGTAAATGCGTGCGTGTAAGCTGTGTTTGGACTTCCGTGCAAAAACCATACAGATGGTTCAGCTGCGCGAATACCACATTATCGTGCAAACGTAACACACCGCTCAATTTTTCTTATGCATGCTGTATAGCTGTATCCAAATCAATGATTTCATTCAGCTGTCTCTTGCGCTGTAGCGCACGCAGAAATGGCGCAGCCATCGCGCCAGCCCTGGCGACACTGAGCAGATAAGCCTCGATTTAGCTGCCGTGAAACTGTCGCCTGGTCACGTGGTACTGCATCGGCTAGGCTCCAGCGAGCGCAGCCTTCACTCGTCATCCAAGCAGATCACGCGACATCCCGTCACACATGCCAGACGTGCTGTTCGGAGGCTCAAGCTCATTCCCATGCGATGACTGTCTTCAAGAGACATGAAGTAACAGAGCTGCAGCGGTAATAAGAAAGGTTTCGTGCACGAATTTTTACAAATTTATCTCTGTGTAACCCGCGAATCGCAAGTTACGCGTCATACGGCGTCACGGAGTTTCAACGCGGTACAGCATTGAGCGTGAAGCGCATGGCGTGTTTTTGCACGCGATTCATGCGCGCCGGCGTTAAGCATGCAATTTTCTCACGCCCGTGTCGACGATTCCGCGCGCGCGGCAGCTGTCGCCTCACTTAGAAAATGACGCGTGTCTCGCACGGAAGTAGCAGGAGCCTGAAGACTTGCGCCAATGCGGAGGCACGCGCCCCATGGTGGTAGTTTCGAACCGCTCGAGACACCCGGCTGGCTCCACCAGAGATGTTTAGGCTAACTACAACGGTAGATATTGCATGAGCGCTTTTACTAGCGACGCGGATGATGTTTGGTAGTACCGTTTTCAATCACATTTTTAGCTCCTTTACCGCTCAAGCAACTTCGTATGTGGCTTGAGCAGTATTTTAGAAAGCGCTTACAAGCGGTTCCTCGAGCTCCCACACCACTTCGCAGCCGAAGCCGGCGCGGCCTGCAGCGAGTCGGCGCGGACTGCAGCGGCGGGCCAGCGCTGTTGACCGCGCGGCGCGCAGCGTGCGGCTGGTTCCGCTGCAGCGTCAGCGCGCCTGTGGCATGCGCGAGGCGTTTTGGAGAGCAGAAAACGCTCCATGCGGTTCACGCTTTACGGAAGAGAAGCCCACGAAGAATTTGCGGCGAACCTACTCCATTCGCTGCAAAGGTTGGCAAACTCTGTGTGGTGGCGCCCTTGCGACGTCCTTCTGCCTTAATGTGGCGTCCCCCTGCCTTAATTCGCCAGGCTCTCTGTGACGAATGTCAAAGAGGTTTTTGTAGCGTAAGCTACACTGGCCAAGGTTTACCAGTTTCGCGTGTGCCGTTGAGGGCCGTTCTGCGCAGCGCGAGGGACATTGGATTGGATTGAATTGGCTTGGTGTGGCTTGGCTTGGGTTGGATTATGTTCGGATTAGATTGGATTAAAGTGGATTTTGTTGGATTCTGTTGCGTCATAGCCGCGGCAGACGCATTGGCGTCTACGCGTGCCCATGTGTGCGCCTCAGTTGCGCAGTAGCCAAGTCTGACGCTGCACAGGAGCCGCAGGATAGCCGTTTCGCGTGGCTCGTAAAGAGCCATGCTGAGCATGCACGAGGAGCAGTGACTGGACAGGACTGGACTGGACTAGACTGGACTGGACTCAGTTAGACTCAATTGGACTAGATTGGACTGGATTGGACTGGATTGCTGAACCTCAGCCCACGCTACGTATATTCTGGCATAGCAGAGCTAAGCCACTACTAATTTTTCAATACTCTTTATTTTTTAGACTCAATTGGACTGGACTGGACTGGACTGGACTGGATTGGACTGGATTGCTGAACCTCAGCCCACGCGACGTATATCCTGGCGTAGCAGAGATAAGCCACTACTAATTTTTCAATACTCTTTATTTTTTTAGCGTACGCACCCCTATTGTTGGAATTTGTTATGGGGGAAGGTGTCTTTGTCGTCATGCGTTTTTGTTCTTCTAAAGTCCTTCAAAGCTGCTGTCCCATCTGTTTTGTGTTATGTTTTTGCCTTGCCCCTCTTCCATGCAGATTTCCATATTGATTTTAACAATTGAATATGTACTCTCTAGTCGAAGAAGGCTAGTACTCTCGGTTATGTTATTACATTTTCACGATAGTGAGATTGATTGTATAACAGAGAACTCGGCTTTATCAGTAATAAGTACAAAGGTAGGAGTCAGCCAAGAACTCAAAACGTATTCCTCTTCTAAACGATGCAATTTGGGCCGCTTGGTGTCCAACTAGTTAGCTGACACACCTACACATAATTACTGATGCGATATTAGCCTTACCACTTCTCTTACAAAATTGCCATCTTAATCTGGAAATATTTTAAACAAACCGCTGGGGCAAAAGCAAGCGAAACTGATACCACAGTCCCGCAGTCATTTACCGACCTGGGAGCGCCTCTCACTCGCATAGTTTCTTCAGAGTTGAACGTTAATCACGCGGAATCTGAGCCGGTATATTCAGTCAATGCGAGTGGTAAGCCTTCTGTCTTGCAACAAGGACAACTTCTGAAACCTCGCAAGGTCGAGATAGAATGATTCCATCAGGAAACATTGGATCCGTCACGTTACCGAGTTGACACAGCACTTTGTTGGGCCAAAGTAACGGCGTAAATAATCTTCCGATCACATTCGAAAGCACACCCGAATCCACACAAAACCTGTCGTACACAGGAACGCTGCGCCTCTCTGATGGGTGTTGTATAAGGGTGGGTCTGTTTTTAGTTGCCTTACTATTCGACACAGCGAAAGAAGACGATATGCTTCGGCGTGCCGAGAGACTAATGTGCGTTTAGAGAGAGCTTGACTTACACTCGGTAGAACAATGGCATCACGCTTCGAGGTGACACTCCGACCATGAAATAGGCGAAAAGAAGTAGACCCGTGGTTTTTGGGGACGTGTTAGAGGCTTATGTACCGTAATAAAGTACGTCGCCCGAGTTCTTGTGGTTGTCGTTGACATACAAGAAAATAATCTTTCCGATGGCTTTGGGAAGTCGTTAAGTGATTCCCTTCGTTTAGGTCAGTGCGCTGTGGGCTGGGAGATCGCTGTACGTAGGAGTCATGATTTGTTCAGTAATACCCTATAGGTAATGCATGTCCGGTTTTTGTGTCAGTGATGACGACTGCTGGGCCACCATGCCGAATCGCAATGTTCTTAGTGGTACGGCTTTTGATTCATATTATTGTTAAAAGCAATCGGTCACGACCACAATCCACTTGTTTATATTTCGGTCCAAGGAAAGCGAGCTTAATAAATTCATGTCAGATTATTCAAAGGGCAATGGCAGGTGCAGTGGCATGACAGGTTGCAAAAAGATGGCTGTCTTACTGCCTAGTGTTGTTACACGCTTAAGATAATGGCACGAGGTGAAGTCATGTTCTGCTGTCACGGGAAACTTTTGCTAGTAGAGCGAGTAAAATGTATGTTGCCAAATGAGAGCGCGTCGTGCCAAAGATACAGGACGTCGCTCCATAAGCATTTCCACAGAACCAGAAAATTGGTAGGTCTTGTGGAATCATATTCCATCTAGGGAGCACACCATCTCGGATAACAAAAGACGAATTTGAGTGCTTCCAATGTCGCCGGGAAATGCGAGCACCCTCCCTCGAGGTATTTATTGAGTGGCTGGAGATCGCAGACTTTTTTCTGTTTCTGGGCAAGATGTGTGGCTTCATAGGTTCCATAGACGATTGCGCTAAAGGTAGCTCGCGACAAAAAGTCAGTGTCGGGGTTCTCCTTCCCTAAAATATACGCGATGGTTACGTCGAACAGCCCAAGCTTGAGATCCCATCGAAAAAGCCAGCATGAGTGTTTTTTGAGACTTCCAAGCCACTGCAAGCAGTTGTGCTCGCTAACTATGCGAAATGGTAGACCATACAAGTAGAGTCTGAATAAACGGCCAATCACGTTTGCTCTAGTTAAGTAGTTGCGCTAAACTCGTGGAAGATTTCGACTGGCGGAGCAGTCAATCGCCCGAGGGCAGCTCGCCGGTGTATTAAGATGGCGTCAGGGTGGAATGTTGCTGGAATTTGTGAGCAGATACGTCTCGTCATGTGCGTCCACGTACCCCAGTATATGGGTTGTCATTTAGCGTCTCTTTAGTTCCTAGAAAGCCGCGTGCCGCTTCTCTCCGCAAAAGAAAACAGACATCCTCGTGTTTCACGCAAGTTAAGGGCTCTGCTACACTTTAACGTTGGCCAAAAAGCGTCCATAATACGCACGAGAACCCAAGAAACGGTGTTTCTCGTTTATTCGTTGGTGTACGGAAGGGGGCTTCCAGAGTCGCCTTGTTTGTGTCGCGGCTTATGCTCTTAGTGCTCACCACATTTCCCAGAAATTTGAGTTCTCACAATGTGTATTGAAATCCTCTGGTCTGGTAGAAGAAAACATGCTGCACGACTCGCATGGAATATTGCAAGAAGGCATTTGAGATTAACGTTGCAGAAAATGTTACACCAACTAATAGGCCAAAGTGAATTTTCAGCCATGAGAGAACGCCCTGGATCATTATTTGGGAGATGAAAACTGGAGGGCAAATATTGAATGGCGTGATTTCTATCTCGAACAATCCGCCCGTGCCAAAGAAAGCAGTTTTTCCGCGGTCACCTTCGCCCACTTCAATTTTGCCTTACCGGCTTCGGAAGTCGATAGACGAGAAATACTTGGCATGGCGTAGTAAATACAGTGAGTCATCAATACGAGGTGAAGGATAAGCACCCTTTATAGCAATTTTGGTCACTTTTTGGCAATCAAAACAGAATTGAAGGGTACCAGATTTTTTGTGATTCGACGATGTAATAAATCCTCGCCCAAAATTTTCTTGCGTTACCAGTACATTGCCTCACTCTCTGTAGAAGTAACCGGGAAGCAATACACGCTTGAAGTGCTGATGAGGGCTCAAGTGGGTGGGTTTGCTCCGTGTTTAAATTTAGGTTGATTTCCACTTTTATCAGTTGCACACAGTGGCAGTGGTTTCTAGCCTCTTCTCAAGAGCAGCCGCAATGGCCTGCAATATACCAGCGTCCTTGAGCTCAGCCACACAACGCCTTAGCCACTGCGCCAAAGCGGGGACCTTACTGATTCCTGCTGAAAATATTTTGCACGACAGAGTTCTGCTAAACTATCACAAAATGATGCATCAAAAGCATTAAATACGTGAACGCTGCCATTTCCCAATAAACGGAATTGCATTTCTTCGCACGGAATTCTGCACCCTACGCAACATTTTTCAGCAACTGCCGAAAATGATGACAACGAGGAACTGGAATATATATTAAGTCATGAAACGAAAAGAAAAAATGAAATATTTCAGAACTTTTGCTATGGGGTTCCAGGGTTTCCCGTCGGTATCGTGTGTGGACCCCAAACGATGTACGATGTAGTGTATGCTCTCCATGGACGGCCGGTAGTTCAGCTCTGTAGGCAACAGCTGTTTCTCGTGTTTGGCGTTGGGGTGCACCACTGACGTACGTGAGGGGATTACGTGTCCAATTATTACGGATCTAAAGCAATGTCCGAGGCACGCAATTTTCTCGCTTCAACAGGAAGGGCTAATTGTCTGGAGTAATACGCATGCGATGTCATTGTCGCACATGACGGACGCAAACATCTCACTGGTGGTGTCAGTGTTACGTATTTGTCTAAAGCACGCAATGCCACTCTTCAAGGCTGTGCTTGGGATTTTACTGGTGGCTTGGTCAATCACCAGAGGTCGATAACTGCCCTCTACTTGTCCAATCTGAGAACGATTCGCCTGGCGCGCTGTGGCAGGACAAACACGTTAGCCGAAAAATTGCGTCTGGTACCCTGATTGTGGCCTTCATAGCCCGACCGGCGTACGGAGAGGGCTGCCAGCTCCGCGAATCTGTACGCTATGTCACGGTGTTAAAACCTTTTCTAACTCGGTAGAAAGCTGAATGCTCATTAATGAAATATCCGCACAAGAGCTGTGAACGGGTGGTTGTGAACAGAGACTAGAATTTCAGTGAGAACTGCACCTGCATGCTTATTGTGCTTGGCTGCACTTGATGTCTAACTGTGCGTTAAAGTCGTAGAGCTAAAATTGGATGCTTAGTCAGGTGGTCAAACTCGTGGGGCCGCGCATTCGGGCTCTTGTTCGTGTCCTTTTAACGGTGCAAGCTGCTGAAATATGAGAGAGGCGGTTGCCCTACCTCCAACGACGCCTTCAACAGGGTCGCTGACGGGAACTGGTCCACCTCTCGCCAATTTATCTAGTAGTCATACGGAAGAGTGGACATCGAAGCGACGTGTAGCGTGGGGTGACGAAGAAGTGAACTGGCGTTTCTCTTGTGACCAGCTTCTACGCTAACACAAGGGAATAAAAATTAGCAGTGGCTTAGTTCGGCTATGCCAAGATATACGTAGCCTGAGGTAACATTCACATGATTATTCTTAGCTTTCCTGGTTGGTAGGATAGCTTGATTATCATGCTTACTGCTGCTACAATGACACACATGGTATGCCCATTATGTGACCCATGCATACTTATCTAGTGGCTCCGGCGCAGGGTCACAAAGCGCCCCACAGCTGAGCTGGTTCCACAGGCGCACGCCGGTGTTGCTGCGACGCACGAGCGATCGGGTTTACAACCGGCCACCCCTCGCATGATCATCAAGTGGACCGAACTGCCACGTGCCGTACAAAGGAGGGCAGAGACGCTCGGCGCGTGGGGTGTATGAGAGTCTCCGGGCAGCAAGCAACGTCCTGTGCGCCGTGTGAAGTGCCTGATCATCGCGCATGCTGAGCACGGCTCTCGAGAAGCCACGCGAAAGTGCTCAACTTCGGCCAGTGTAGCTCACGCGACAATACCTTCTAATACCTTCACGCGACAATACCTTCTAATACCACGGGCAATCCGTTGGTGCACTGCTGCTATCTGGGGTCATTTGGAGGTTGGTGATGACGTTTGCGCAAGACGTGTTAGTAGCACATGAGCTGGGGAGTAACAACTTCATAAATTGGCGCACCGATCCCTTGCAGGTTCCGTGTAATCTGCGACGCTTGCCGTACCAAGTTTGGCTTTCGGCAGCTGATTTCCCTCGCGCACAAGGCCGATGATAATCTTGCGAATCGAGGCTTTCACTCCGCTGCCTGACGAGAGAACTTGACAGTTTGTTGTTAGGAATGCGCTTTGCAAGCATACTGCACGAGACGGTGCTGCGGCGTATGTTACAGTGTTGCTGATTCTGGGATAAAGTCAGTTACAATGAACGGAATATCGCAAACAAGGCCCGACATATACTGCTGTTCTCTCACTCCCCGCATTGTTTGCCGCAACTTTTTCTTTCATGGAAAAAGTCCTCCAAAAACCATCCCCGGTCTGTTTTGGCCCCCTAACTCTGGACTGAAGGGCGAAGTTGGGCTGTGGTTTTTTTGGTGCTGCAGTATATACTGAGCAGTTGTTGGGAAAATGCTTCCGAGGTGTGTGTGGAATTCTCGTGCTTCCACAATACTCGTCTTGGTAGCGTGTTTAAGAGCGTCGTAAACAATTAGCTTACTGTCATCATCCCGATCATTCAATGAGGACACGCGGCTCTTGCTATCGCGCCAGTCCTTATCTTTCTGAAATATGTGACGATAAAAAGATTTAGCTTTGCGATGTGCATGCAGGAGGAATGGTGAAGCCCTGCTGCCGGTTGGCTTGTTTGGATAGCGGTAGTTTCTTGGGCTGAATATTGCAGCCATGTTACAGCTATGGCGGCGATCCATTCCGCTGCCGTTATTAAGCTCTTTGCGAAATGTTGTTTTGACGGAACACAGACATGTAGATGGGCGGATACACGGATGGAGGAACACAAAACACAGGCAGATAATTCCACTAACATTTATTTTCGCAATAGATACTTGTACACAACAAATACCTGCAGTATGTCCGATGGTCAAAGGCTAGGTAGTGACCTGGCGAGGAGGTCCCTTTAGACAGACAAACTGATGTACGAGAGGACGGGCACATGGGTGCAAAACCAAACAGCCCCAGTTTATTATTGCAGCACACATTTGCACCGAATATATACCTCTACGAGGTAACGTAATCAATGAATCGGTAGTTGCGTGGTTAGGAGTCCCTACAGACAGACAGACAGACAGACCGAGACAGGTCAGACAGCAAGAGAAACAAGAAGACACAGACCGACAGATGGACAGATGGACTGACGGGCAGAAGCGTTCTCTTAGCAAAAGAAATAGTGAGCCGTAATACTGTAGCGCATGGGAGGCAGTGCTCACTGAACACTTTTTAATAATTAACAGTGTTCAAAAGTACCATATGCCAATAGGCTTCATTTAAACATAAGAATCACCCAAAATATTTCAACCGAAATGCTATTAAACAGAAATATTTAGAGAAATATTACAATATTGGATACACATAAACTCAACCTTGGCTAAAGAACTCTCTCTAGCTCTTCCTTTGAAAAGATTATGCTTGGGAGTTTCCACAAAAACGGACCGAAAAAGGGCAAGTTTGACCTGGTGTCGAAGTGTACTTTTTCGTGGTCGTATATGTGAAAATTTCCCAGTGAACCTCCCTTAGGTGACGTTCCCTACACAATAATGTGTTGTAGCAATAAGGAAAAAAGTTAAATTCTTCCAAGTTTATGTTCTAGAAAAATATTGTAAACTATGGCTCGCTTTCAGTGATATCCTTTGTACACCTAATCTCAGTGTAACTGTAGCAAGCCAAGCCACTACTTTTAAACGGAACATCAGGATGAACAAATAATGCCTTATTGCACATGAATATCGGATTCCGTATGTCCGCCTTCACCTGAGAACTGATAATAAGACACGCGGCCGATAATTACGTTTCATGTAAAAGTATATTTCCAAGGAAGCAGTAACAGCGCTTTCGGCATGCTCTAAATAATATTAAAGTCCCAATCGAATTTTTCTCAGGGCTCTTTACAGTTGCGTCATTACAGCAGTAATTTACTTTATCAGCTGTTATTGTGGAGCACACCGCAGAAAGGCACAATTTTGCTCAAATAGAAACGAATCCCCCCAAAAATGCATCCTTACATCATGCGCAGCTAACTACATCTTCTGTTAAAATTTGCTTACAGGAGTTGATATATTTAGTCACAATGGAGATTTCACAGACATCAGTTATTCTAGACGGCGTGAAGTAACATGTTTGTAAGAAAGATCTCCTTACCTGAGCTAGATGCGAGCAAAAATAGGATGCCACCAAAGAGAACTCCGAGGATGAGAAACACGCAAGTCACAAGCAGTAGTGGTTTCCAGGAGAAGTTTTGTTGGCTGGAAAGGCGAAAACACTTTCCCATTTTAACACTTCCAAAACACAATCGCTTTTTATTGGGTATACCTGTTTTCAATTGGATACCGCAGCAAGGTCTAATACTGGGCAATTACGGAGGTGTTCTGTACAACTTTGGTAAAAAAGTTTGGTTTACTGTGCTACAACTTCTACGTGCAAATTTTGATGCCTGGCTGATATTATTGATTGAGGGGAGCATCTTTTCCCGCATACGGAGATCGAAAAAATATAACAAGCGAACATCACGTGGATTTCAGCTTCTTATGCTCTGGGCTTGCGCTATTACAAACACGTTTTGAACTACGGAGTTCCATGTGATTTGTCTTGTGCCCATTGCAGCGAAGTTCTGATTGTAGTTGCGCCACTTCAACACAACTGGGCAGATCAGCATAAAGCAAGTTGCAAGCCGAGCATTTTGTAAATCACACGCCCTTATTTTGTTTATGTCTTCATAGGGTTACGGATACATGCATCCAGGCTCACCAGCTACTATAAAAAACTGACTGCGAAGTTATCCGAGCACGTGGTTGGTTCTCTCTTAATAATGCATAAGTTATTGACCCGACTATGAAAATGTAACGCTTTGCGGGATGCAAACTGCTGACGAAATTCCCCTTGCCACCTGGCATTGTACCTTGGATAAAGTGTAGCTACACAATCTTCAGCCATATATTGTTGTGCATGATTTGTTGCTACTATAGAAACCTACCAGGTTGTTTTGTACATCAGGAACCAGATTTTACAGAAGGCTTGTTCTCAAACAGCCGAGGAAGGCCGCGCTCTCGCCGGGATTCTGAACATGGCCAACGGGAGCATCGCATGCGACAGGAATCTGTAATCCATCGTTCTTACCGTTGTGTACTCTCTGTGTATATAAAGTACGACAACAGAACAGTTTTTTTACTGCTTTGTTCGTTGGTTGAGGCTGTTGTTCCGCCCTTAGCACGCGTACTTCAGAGCTTCCCTTGAATTTATTATTGCACATTAGAATAAGCGTAGAATTGCACACGAATGGGGATTCACAGTGTTTAAATACTGCATTTCATTTGGTTACGTTTTTTCATAAAAAAGGTAAGCACAATCTTCCAACAAACGTCATAATGTTTTCTTCTTTCCTTGTGGCATGCATGCACTCCTACTGCTCAGAATTGTTTACGGGCACGCGTTCCAATGTAGGAAGTCATACGAAGTCGGTGCACTTAACCATTCCAGTCCCGATTTGTTATTTTCAAGAACAAAAATGTTTTCTCGGTGTTCTAAATTCTACGGCGCCCCTAAGCCTATAAAGGAAAGAAAGATCTGGTAGTGCAAGTGAATACTAATTTAATAATCAGGCCAATATTTGATGAGATCTGGCATTTAAAAATGTTATTTCGAGGGTTAAAAATTTTCTCCTTTTTTTTCAAATTTTATAGTTATATGAGCCTAAAAGTAAAAGATGAGCTCCGCAGTGCAAATACTTACAAATTCACAAGCCCGTATACAGCAAGGGCTTCTTAATCTTTTAGCCCCGACATCATAGTTTCGTGTTCCCTGGAGCTTTTTCTTTTTTGTAGCGTCCGGTTGCGCAAAAAAGGCTACAATGTTATGTAGATCGGAAAACCTACCCTTGAAGAACAGTTCCCCCAAAACTAGTAGCTCTGGTTTTGTTCTCTATACCCTAGAGGGACTACAGCGATGTGATTTTATCTCAAAAACGATCTATACATGCGGCATCCCCACCCCGGAAGTGGAATAAAGACTCGGCATCCGTACAGGCTCCAAAATAGAAACAGCGCGTTTTAAAATATGTGTTCACATAAAATAATTGATTCCCACAACACCGATTCCCATTTTCCTAAAAAGGTTTCCACCGCAATCGTTGTTAAATTTGCTGAAGTACCCACGCTAATTTGAGCTCGCTTTCTTCGTTTTGATACGTAAAGTAGCTTTTGAGCATTTAGTCGTGCAAACGAGAAAATTACCCTTTCCGAAATGGCATGTCATATGCCCTGCCAATTAGAGTAAAGTAGCTCGCCTGGGGCGTGAAGAATGGAGCTGCAAGAAGGATAACCAAGGTTTCCGCAAGAGTTGGTGAGTTGGTTTCAAGTAGAGGTGTATAAATGGCCAAAGGACCCTTGGGGCATAAACTCGACTGTTGAGAGCCTAATCACGTTCATAAAATACTTCACTGAACCAGAAGGTGTTATTCTAAAATAACGCAGGGCGGATGTCTTAAGCAACTCAGCCCACTCCCTTACGGGAATAACAGCTCCGCGGTCGATTTCCAATGTCACCTTTCAAGCCGTGACCAAATCTATTCTTGGCCCAGCGACGTTGTTGTCATCCCTGTATCGCGTTCCGAGTATTCATTCTCCATTTTTTTGTTGCGTCTGTCGCAATCAAACCACTTAGAGGAATAGTTGAGGCTTTCCACGTTACGTCCAAAGCTGTAGTCTATTCGTATCTTACTTTCATGTGTGATGTGTCGTTTGCCATAGTGGGCTCTTACATTCAGCAACCATGTTCTGAACCCCTATGCGCCTCCGCTTTGATCCTTATGTCCAGAGCTAGTTGGGCTGTCTTAAGCGTTATCTTCAAATGTTACAAATGCACGATGATACGGTCGCATGGGCTGTTAATAGGCATACGCGTTTGTTGCATATAGTCATTTTTATAACAAACATTGGCTACAAATAATTGCATAAAAGTTTTTGCCGAGTGCACCCAATTCTATACTAATTCGACGGGGAAATATATTTATTTGGTTGGTATCAGCACTCAGGACGTCAGCTTGCCATATGTCAAGGGCACCCCCGGAGAAGGGATGCATAGCAGATCCCAGAAAAGGGAAACAAACCAAAAAAACGGTCATTTCAAGTGCCCGCAAGAAACGCGCCAATGAACCAACGCAGTGCCCAAACACCGAGGCATCGTGATAAAATATGGTAGCGCACCGGTAAACCTAGCAGAGAACTCCGCGCAGGAGGCAAGTGCTGTGATGACGAAATATGGGCACGAAAATGCAAGGAGCCCGTCAGAGTGCGCTGCGATCAAGCCCACAGGGATTAAAAGCGGAACGCACAAGAAGGGAGCAGGCAAGAAACCAGGAGGCCGAAGAAGCACGTGAGCTTCAAGGAACGAGGCAGTGGGAGGCGGCCAGGCCATCGACTATAGCCCCGTTTACGTAGACCCGACGAGGGCGCGTGAGTCGAAATAAGCAGGTATTAACCCCCCCCCCCCCCCTCCATGTATAAGCGGACGGGGTGGGTCGGAGAGCCGTCGCGGCGAGTTCAGTCGAGTCGGAGACAGGGGGTAGGTTGGCTCGCTCGTCGAACTGAGTCGCCGGGACGCGGGGAGCAGAATACCGCATTTGCGCGGTTCTAACGCGCCCCCAATTATGACTCGCGGGTACGTTCGCGCACGAAAATTCGAAAAACGAAATTGACACTGACGGTATTGCGAAAATGGAAAAAAACATGACACGACGTATCTGGAACAGGAACATTTTATTTGGCGTATGTAGCTGTAGAAGCTAAACATTACTTTGCTTCATAAGATTGCTTATCCAGCTCCTGCTGGAAATAAAGTTATAGCGGTAAACACGGAAGCTGTTTGCGATTTCAAGTGCCTTGATCTTCATAATTCTAAGCGTTACGGGCTAATTGCAGCAGCACAAAAAATGTGCAACAGCTGACCATGGTATCCGGCATGCCACTGAGGAATTAGTGCGCCGAAATTTACTGAACAGGTGTTGACGAATTGTTTTTATTAGATTTAGTGGGATTTTGCAGGGGCTTCATGTCATTTCCGCATGGCATTGCTGCTTGCCGGGTTAGAGCCTATTTCGGTTTTAAACCCAATTGTAACGCGCACACAAATATTAAGGCTACCTTTAGTCAAAAGAGGGTGCGCGTTATAAACGTGAAATTCCGGTAGCTCCTTTTACGTGAACCTTGCCGCTTTCCTCACCTCGATTCTTTGGACGAGGCTCATATAAACACGGAAGGGGTCGAGGTAGGTGAACCCGCCAGTCCACTCGACCCTTCCTCGTCGAGTCCATGTATCCGGGGCCTATGCCTACCTAGCCTGGGCAGGAGCGGGCCGACTTCAAATCCGCTGCGGCATCCTAGGTACACCAAGAACCTGCGCCTTCACGGCCCCAGTGGCGGTGGTCGGGCACCTGGTGCCAACGTCAACGCTCCGTTGATTTTCGCTTCGACGCCCCTGAAGGGCTACGTTTGTGCCTAGACCCAACTGGGAGCTCCATCGGCAGCAGCTACCAGGGGGTAGCCGCAACGGAAACGTCAGGCCGCGCAGACCCCACGCCGTCCAAAGAACGGCCACGCGCATCGAACGCCAGAGTAAAGCAAGACGAGGACGGCTACCATCGCATCTAGGCCACGCAATGGGTTTGACGCGTCAGCGCCGATGACCGCGGGGTAGGCCAGTTCATTAGGGACACAAGCGTAGGACACTACAAGCGTGTTCTGGTAGGAAAAACAATAACTAGGACTCGATGAAAGGAGCGTATATGAACTGATTGTGTAAAAGTCAATTGTACATAATTTTGGGGTTTGCGTTGAATTGTGTTTTGGGATATCTAGTTTGAGATTTGATGGTGATCGTGTGCGCAATAAATATAATAAGTCGTTTGCCTTACGGTGTTTTCAAAGTGTGCATTAATTGTATGTTTTGTTAAAGACGTCAATGACTTTCCTGCATCATCTCTCTGATGTGGTCAAGAAAACCTCCCTACCCATTTATGTGACAGCGTAATGGGCGAAATATTTATCCTTTAAATGATTTTGTTCAAAACGTAAAACCTGGATTTTTCAGCAATATTTCGCCATACGCTCAATTTTTTATATACATATTTACAATAGAGGAAAGGGAGTGCCCATTAAAACCATTCAGAGTATTTTCCTCTCACTCGTAAAAATACAACTTTCTTGACAAATATAAAGTAGCTTATACGTTCAATATTTACACGCATCCATGGTTTTCTCAAAAAAAAAATATTTCACAACTGAATTTGTACACATTTTTCGTAACAATGGGGTTCCTTGTATGACCCTCTTTCTATTCCTGACCAAGTGGTTTATCTGAAAAAAATTGTCTTGGTCCACACTAGTGTCACTAAATAAGTTTTCAGAATATCGGTACCCTTTTCTCCAATTCTTTCGTGCCACTGCCATGATCATTCGTTTATTCGCAGCACGTGAGATTCGTCTACACTGTGCCGGTTTGTGGGCGGCGACAATTTTTTGTTTTTCGTCGGTCAACTCTGGTGCAATAAGCTTTTCCTCCCGGCTGTGAGGAAGCGTGCGACTGACGTATTTCCGAACGCCAATCGATTATAACACGTGTAGCAGCATTTCATAAGAGGAAGTTTGTGCGTTGATGCCCTTTTGCGGAATCTTTTGCAGTGTTGTTAACAAACGACCCGGTCGAATCTAGGGAAGAGGCCGTACAAGTGGCAATATGGTAACAGTGATAAACAAACAGCAAAATGACCGCCATTTTTTACTTGCGTGCTTAAGTGGCGGTACTCTGATGCCTTATGTTGAGACCCTACTTCAAATCTCCTATTGAAGTTTAAGACAACAAACACATTTATCAAAGCGCAAAAACGAAACGAAAAATTGGATTCGATTTGCGTAATGCGTTTGAAAGAATAAAGCTTCAAACAGGGCATCTCAGTCTAGTGAATCTCTCACCCTAGTCAGGAACGTTTCTCCGACGAGCGTTAAAAGACGCCGAAATCTACAGCGTCTTCAGAGATATTGTCATAACAATTCTGTTACGCCTTAGGAAAACGTATGTGGTAGTCATCAGTATGAGCACTCACACGCACATTCACCTGTACTGTAAATAGGTACGGTCAATAGGCAATGCAACATACCGCTGTAAAGTTCCGTCACGGTATTTTTTGTCCTAATGCATTCATACAAATGCAGTAAGTTGATACTGTGATTTAAAGGCTTGTGAAAGGAAATGCATACAACCAGCTGTAAAAGTGTTGCTCACGCTGCTCTTTTGTCTATACTCCATTCATGCAAATGCAATAGGTTGATACGGTTATTTATAGGCGATGTGAAAACAAACAGGAAATGCATACATCCAGCTGTAAAAGTTTTGTGAATGGTACTATTTTGTCTGTAATGCTTTCGTACAAACGCAATAAGTTGATACGGGTATTTATTCGCCGCGAGCTCGACATGTAGGTGGCGACAGCGTCGCGCTGCTAGTGTGGATGCTCCGCTGAGCGGCCCGTACGAATGCACACTGTGGGCGCGCTTCGTGCCTTTTTCTCGCCGTAAGTGCGCACGACAGGTGCAAACAAGAGTGGTATTGTAGTTCGGTTACTCAACGTTCAATGTATAGCATGGAAGCGGCAGTCAGTTTTCATTATTACGCCAAAAAACGCGACTACTCATTGGGAATCTCAGAATGGCCGTAATTGTGACAACGAACTCGTACGCCGTGGCTCGTAGCAAGCTCGATCTTTCCAGACTATGGCTTTGAGCCTTTAATAAAAGCATAAACAGAAACAAATCAGGAAGCCTCGATCTCTGAAATTCAGTTTACAACGGCAATCTCAATCGCTTTCACTGGTAGCATGACGCATTCTTGCATTTGTGGGATGCTCTGAAATGGTAACACTATAGTTAACTGCCCCGAAGTTCCTCCTAAGAGCTTACGATATTTTCTGTGTGTTCAAAAGGCAACATAAAATTTCTATATAAATGTAACCGCTCTAACGGGTCTTTCAAATGAAATTTTAGCGACTCTGAAGGAAGGTTTCATGAATAACGGTTTCGGATCACTTATTTACGGCTTTCGTCGCAAGTGAACTTGCGAATTGAATTGTCAACGCACGCAGTACAATCAACATCTCATGTTTAGCTAGGTTCTCGCAAAGTGACAAGCAGGCTTACAGTGCGCAAACCAAGCTTCTGGGACATCACAGTGAGCACAAATTTTCTGTGACGGATGCTCTGTTGACGATTTGTGTTCCTTTTAAAATCTAACAGGTGCCTGCAACAGCGAGACGTGTTTGCATTCTGGCGTATAAGGTCGCTTACGAACCCTAAAGACGGCAATAAATGAAGTTTCGCTGTGGCAGATGTAGTAAAACATTTCCTTTTTATTTCTCGTTGCAAAAAGGCGTAACAGGTTCCCGGTAACTACTTTGTTTTGTAAACTGAATATCGCATTTGTCTTGGCATTTAATTCTTGAGGATTGTTTAAAAATGAAATTCTGCGCATTTCATTTGTTTTGGGAAGGGGTGGAGGTAGAGGGGGGGGGGGGGCGTTCCTGCCAACGCTGCAAGAGCAGCGAGAAGAGAAAGCATGTAACGCGCGCGAAAAGCAAAACTATGTTTATCAGTATTATTTACAATCGAAACTACACTAGGCGCCGTGTTCTGTACAGTCAAACCCGTTTATAGCGCACTGCAATATGCACTTAGATGAGTTCGATATATCCGATAGTTCGATATAGCCGAACCCGCCTATAACGAGCCTATTGTTACGAGTTCGCATTGCGCGGTAGCACCCCCCCCCCCCCCCCTCGTCAACTCCACTATCCCCGCATGCAGTAACGAACACAGTAAAGTAGCCATTACCACACCCAAAGTAATCCATCTATTGCAAGTAATAAAGCTACTTTGTGCCCCAATTTCCTAGTTTGTGAAAAAAGCGGTGATTTTTGTTTTCACTCTTTGGTTTTGGCGGCTTCAACTACCATAGCATTCTCTACACGAAATATTGTTTGCACCAGTTCGAGTCTGCATCTTCCAAAATCGAAGAAGCCCGGACTCGCTGACTGCGCGGGTTCCGTCGTGAGTCCCGCGCGTAGGAAACAGTTACGGAAAGTGTGTGGCGTCACGTCGTCCGTGCGAGGCGCAATGTCGCAGTCGCAACTCTTGCTTTGTGGTCGCGGCCAATCCGCATCCCAATCACCGCTCCAAGACCTAGCATTTCGGCGGCCATTTTCAGCACGCAGAGTTCGATATATCGGATGTGAACTTCGTTATAAGGAATATGTTTCCCATGTATTTCCGTAACTGAAAAATGTTTGTTCGATATATAGCATAATTCGCTCTATCCGGGTTCGTTATAGCCGGGTTTGACTGTAGCGGTGAAAAAGCAGTACACGTATTTTCCATAATGATTAACCCCCCTTTGTTCCTAGATTGTCCAAGAATTGTGGGATGCCGTTTTCAAAATTGCATTTAAAGCAAGCATTGTGGAAAAAAATTAAAAAAAAAACAGCGAGTCATGGCACACACTCCTCACACATGTGGGCAACAATTAACGTGCATTATATTACGCGTTTTCTCCTCTTTCTTTAAACTTAGGTCCACCTTAAGAGGTTAAGAGTGACCAAATTAGGCATTTGGTTATGCTGAGTGAGACACGTTTCTGGACAAGGTGATTCATGTGGGATTTGAAAATGATATATATGAAAATGACACACAAAATGCCACATGACTGACGCAAACTCACAACTGCTTAATTTTACCAAAAAATTCCCCCTAAATACTCTTGCGCATCCATAGAAACGTATTTAAAAAAAAAAAATACGTAAAATTAGCAACTCGATACAGTTGAATAAATGTTTATTCCTCCTCTTGAGTATAACCAATGACTGCCCAAAAATGGTATTTATTTTAAAAAAGGTACGGGAAGGACACGATCACACAGACGCTTGCGGGTGTAAAATACGTGTCCGGCAATGTATGGGCGATAGCGCACGGGTCGTGTGCAGTGTAAATGTTTTTGTTTCTTTCTTCTTTCTATAAGGACACAGCGCAATTTTACAAGGGTGTAGAATTTGCACGCGTATGCAAAGGTCTTGTCGCTTCTTACCAGTTACGCGTACTAAACTTTTATCCTTTAAATAATCGCCACACCACCTTCAAAAAGCACCCTTCGACGTTCCCGAAACGGCATACGACTGCACTCGACGATATGAAAAGTGCAATGTGTGGAAGCAATGTTTATAACACGTTTCATACTCAAGCGGTGACCACAGCGAATATGTTTCCTGGAATTAAACCAGCGCATTAAGCCGCAACGGCCGCTGATTATTGCGTTTCTAGAGGAAACGAGCACGCAGAGGTTACTATGTCATTGCTTACTGTCAAACGAGCACACATATTGGTTGTTTTGTCGTGTTCAGCACGCGTCTTGCGCCGCACGCAACGTGAAAAAGCAGACGACGCGAGAGGGCCATCCACACTAGGAGCGGTTCGTCCCGCCGCCGCCAGGGGCCGACTGTGTTCGCGCTCTGGGCGAATAGGTCATGTGAAAGGAAATGCATATATCCCGCCGTAGAAGTTCTCTCACGGTACCCTTTTCTCCTTACTGCATTCATACAAGTGCCACAATGTGTAGTTTGGGAAAAGGTGTTTTGTAGAGTTGTGTTGTCCAGCCAGAACACAAATATAAACAGTTATTGTTATGAAGCGGTTGTCGATTCTGCTAAATTTCCAAAGTACAACCAAAATGAGATAGTTCTACTCTAGCAGAAACGCAGTGTACTTACATGTCGGGGGGCGGCGCTACAGAGGCAAGAGATAACGCACTTTAATGCTGGATTCGGAACATTTATGAAACAACAAGGCAAAATTTTACTGAAAAAGTAACAATTTCCCCTTCGGCAATTGGACACTTTTGGAAAAATGTCCGTTGGAGACTTCTGGTAATCAGTGACTAATTTTCACAAAAAGGACACGCAAGCCACACCTATTCCTGTTAAGTAAGTATGGAGCACAGCTTCCATGATTCATGGCTAATATAGTCAAACGTGCCATAATTGTGCTTTTACGTCTTTTCCCTTAGCTACACTTGTGAAACATTTCGTAGAAAGGATTTATAAGTGTGTAGCTTCTTCCTTGGTGACAGTAATGATAGAAAGAAATGTAGTCTCTTCACGACAACGTTTACTGCCGTTTTACTGGGACTCGGTATGGCTGCGGGATCAGCTTCTACGCTGAAAAGCATTTTCCCAGTTCAGAACTGAGAAATTTAAGTAAAGTACGGGGGGGCGAAAATATACTTGATGCGTGCAGCGTGTGTGAACATGTGTACAAGATGTAAGGTGGTTGGCAGCGACATTGTAATACATCCGAATCACATGACCTGTCCTGGAATTTCGGCACACAATCGCTGCTCCGCCAGCCCATCGCATTTGTGGGCTGTATTGGTCCACAGCGTTTCTAAGCGAAATACAAGGAATTTAAATATTTAAGCGCTGTTTTTGGCCTATTTCTGTTATTTTATACCTTTTAAATGGTGTAAGCCTCATGCTTCCAAATTTCGAGTTTAGCACAATTGTTTACACGCAGCAGTATTTGCTGCAAAGCCGGTGTTAGAAAAGCTAGCTAACGTTTCTGCCGCAAAACCTATTTTTGGTTAGATCTGTCTCACTTATCTGTGTTTGTATTCATGGGTTGGCGCGCGTCCCCTAAAAGATAACCTGTGGCAGCGGGAGTCGGGTTTTGCAGAGAGAGAGAATCAACTTTTATTGAGCCCAATAAGGTATTGGCTAGTGCACCCAGGCACCGGATGGGGTGGAACCCTCTTCTTGGGTCCCATATGCGTCTAGCCACTCTTGGCCCCTGGCTGCTAGCGTGAGCTGGATCGTCAGGTCGGGGCTAGACAAGAAGGTCTCCCATCGCTGTCGGGGGTCGGGTGTGGGAAGAGGGGTTGGGGGATGGCGGATCCCAAGAGACTCGCACTCTGCCAGGACATGTGTCAGAGTGCCTTATCTGTCCTAGCAGAACGGGCATGTGCTCTCGTACCTGTCTGGGTACATCTTGTTTAAAAGTGTGGGATGCGCTAGCGACCCCGCCTGTTTTCTTCGGGTTATGATCTGCTTTTTTCGGCTCCATTGCGAGTGAGGCCTGAGAAATCTGCATCTGCGCTCTCTGTACATTTCAGAAATATTTCTGAAGTCGTGACGGGGCGCAGCTGCCCCGGCTCCAGCCCGGACGGACAACTCTCGGGCGTTGTGGTCGGCCAGTTCGTTTCGCCCAACCTTCGAGTGAGCCGGCACCCACACAAGCTCTAAAGCTCGCCTCGGGGGCCTTCGCTTGGACAATATCGCATGTGCTGCGGGGGACACCCTCCCTGTTCGGAAGCTGGCGTACGCCTTCGTAGAGTCCGTGACTATAGTTCCGGCCCTCGGATGTGTTAGCGCGAGGGCCACGGCAACTTCCTTTGCTTCGATTGATTGAGTCCTGCGGACCGATGCGTAGGTCACCATGGTGTCTATGGTGGTGACTGCCGCCGTAGCCTTGGTTCCGTTCTTGGGAAGCGCCCCGTCCGCATAGAGGACGTAGAGGTCCTCTTTTAGCTGGCGGGCCAGTGCCCTGGCCCCTTCGGACCGCCTTCCTTCGTTTTTCTCGGGCTGCATGTTCCTGGAAAGGGGCTTGGTCTTTACGACATCCATCCACTCGAGAGGTAATGTCTCGGTGTCTTGTTGCTGTTCGACGCTCCATCCCACCTTGCGCAGGACGGTCCGTCAGTGTTCGGTCTGACTTAGTCTGATTCTTTGATTAGAGAGGTGGGCCTCCATTATTTCGTCCACCGTGTTGTGCCTGTCCGTGCCCAGCAGTTTCTGCGTGGACTAGTGGACTGGCACGCACAAGGCGAGCTTGGTCGCCTTTCTGACCACCGTGTCCAGCGCCTCACGGTGCGCCTTCGTCAGCTGGAGGTACTAGGTGGAGTAAGCGATGCGGGACCCGATGAACGCCTGCACCAATTTCGCGGCGTCGTCTTCCTTGATTCCTCGGTTCCTGTTGGTGACTCTTCTGATCATGCTCGAGATCTGCTCGGAGACGGTCTTGATCTTGGTGTGGTCGCGGTGGCCTTGTCGTCATCGCGCAGCAACAGGGCCAGGACGCGTATCTGCTGCGTGGGCTCAATCTTCGTGCCGTCGATCGTGACGATCACGTTCGGCGGAGGTTCCTAAGTGGGCCTACATGGCTGCACTTTCCACAGCTCCTTCTTCTGCAGGGCACAGCTCAGCCTACAGGTCTTGGCGTACTCGTGGACGGTCGTCGCCGCCCTGTGCAAGGTTTCTTCCACCCAGGCTTCGGAACCCGCTCGGGACGTCCACACCGTAATGTCGTCGGTGTAGAACGCGTGGTCCACGCCTTCGATCTCTTGGAGTATCCTGGGCAGGCGCAGGAGGGCCAGGTTGAGGAGCACCGGCGACAGGACCGACCCTCATGGAGTGCCCCTGTCTCCAAGTTCGATCGGGTGGGACCGTTCCTCTTCAATCCTTATGGTCGGCGTACGCTTGGGCAGAAAGTTCTCGATGTAGCTGTACGTCCTGAATCCGCAGCCTGTCTTGCAGAGGTTCTCGAGCACGCTTCCGTGGGACACGCTGTCAAAGGCCCCCTTGAGGTGCAACGAGAGTATCCCGCGGGGCGAGTGTCTCGTGGCCCTCTTGAACACCAGTTTGTTTAGCTGGAGGAGGACGTCTTGGGTGCACAGATGCTTGCGGAACCCATACACAGTAGGCGGCATGTGGTTGGTCTCGTCCAGGAATCCTTGGAGTCTTCGGAGAACCATGCGTTCCACGGCCTTGCCCACGCATGATGTGATCGAGATCGGGCGCATGTTCTCGATTGTCAGCGGTTTGCCCGGCTTGGGAGTAAATCTCACTTCTGCTTCCTTCGATTCCGCGGGTAGTTCCGAGCGTTCCCAGGCCAGGTTGATGTGGTCCGGGAGCTCGGCCATCGCCGCGTCACTCATGTTATTCAGTAGTCGGTAGGCAATGACGTCCGTGCCGGGTGCGCTCTTTTTGTTACTCTCGTCGATGGCCGTCAGTAGTTCTGTGGTCGAAAGGCCTCGTCCAGCTGCGGATTTTCGGGTCCCCCGTATTTCTCCGCCAGCGGGAACTGGTCGCGGTCTTTCATAAGATACTTCGCCTTCAGGTCTATGATGAGCCTCGTGCCATCCCCGCCGTAGGCATTGAGGACCTTGGTCAGGTTTCGGTTTGTGGCCACCCTACCATTTAGCTGGTCGACCAAGTGTCGCAGGAGGCACCAGGTATTGCGTGTGGACGGCATGCCCTGCAGGCCATCGCACGTGCTCATCGAGTTCTCCCGGCAGAGCTTGGCTGCGTACTCTAAGATTTGCTTGTTCAGCAAGGCTATGCGCTTAGGCAGCTTTGTGTTTCTTCTCTGCCGTTTCCACCTCCGAGTCAGCGAGTGTCGAGCCGTCCACATGTGCGCGAGCTTGGTGTCGACGAACGGTGTCTTTGCTGTCGTGGCGACGATCTCCCTGAACTTATCGAGCGGGGCTTTCTGTTCTCTTGCCCACTCCGCGTACGGTCTTCCTCTACTCTCCTCTGCTTCGGCGGAAGATTCGGCCGCTTCTGCCCAGCACTTGCGCATGCAGTCCCAGTCGGTGATCCTCACCGTGCCGATTTCCGCTCTGAGCTTAGGTCCTTTGATGGTCACGCTCAGGATGTCGTGGTCGGATCCCAGGCTGGCGTCCTCGTTGCACCAGGTCGCTTCCAGAGTCCCCGCGAGCCACGAGAGGACAGGGGCAGTGTCGCGATTCCTGCCGATTCTCCTTCGGGTCGCTACCCCAGGCTCCTTGAGGAGCGCCAGTTCCAGGTCTTCCATCATCTTCGTGAGGGCCTTGCCCCGCTTGGATTGAAACTTGTAACCTCAAGTGGTGTGTGGGGCGTTGATGTTTCCGAGTACCAGGAGTGGCCTCGTCCCCGCCAGCTGCTTCGCCTGGCCGACCGTTTCGTCGAAATCGAAGTCCCTGCGTGACGGCCTGCAGTAGGCGGTCATCACGAACAGGTTCTCTCCGCTGCCTATAGTTTTCGTGTGTATCTCGACCAGGGTGTGTTCACAGCCCTTCTGGCCATGAGGTGATGGGTGCCCGCCACGTTGCTGCACACCAGCACCGCCGTCCCTTCCGCGTAGGTCACGTATCTCGGGATTTTGGGTTTCCCGCGGGTCTACCGGAGCGCGATCACGTCCGGCTTCTGGTCGACGCTCTCGATGTGTAATTGAAGTTCTGCCGATTTGTTCTTGATTCCCCTGCAGTTGCATAGGTAAAAGATCGTGGTCTCCCCTCCCCCCAACAGTTGCGTCTATTGTTGTTGTTCCTCTGCATCGTCGTCCTAGATCACCTGGTCGCGCCGACTTGCGACCGCTCCCTTGATTTTACTGGTACTCGCGCGCTCCCTTCTTTTCCCGGAGAGGTACTACCGCATTTACGCTTCCAAGGACGAGGTCTTGGTGGCTTGTTGGTCCAGCTTGTTGGACAAGCCCTTCATTCTGGTCTAAATCTCGACTATTTCGTGCTTCAGGCTTCCCACTTTGGAACCTAGGAGCTCCCGCTTCGTTTGCATGTCGTTCTCCTGTTGGGTTACTTGGTTAACTGCCGCGAAGACCGCCGCCAGGCCATCCTGTAGCTGTTGCAACTGACTTGGCTTTAGCGACGCCCCCACCGGTTTCGAGGTATCGGCGTCCATTTTCTCGCGACGCGGCGACGACGACGTTTACGGTTCCGCCTCCCGAGCGGGTAGGGGTGCGGGTCCCGCCGTGGCACCTTGCCTTTCGTGTTGGCGTCTCGGACGCTTCGTTTGATATAACTGCCCCAGCGAGTCTTCCGCTAGCTAGAGCATCCATTTTCTCTATTGACGCCCTGATCTGCAGTGGCTGTTTTTGGATTTGAGCGTTCCGCTTTTCGATAAGCTTTTTCAGATCCGTGCATTCGCTACTTTCAGTGGTTGGAGCGCTTTGGTTAGAGGGAAGAGGAGGGAACTTCTTTTTGCATGCCAGAGTGACGGAACACCTGTCGGTTGAGCCCACCTTTTTGGCGTTCCTCCGAAGAAGGGACCGGGCCGGGGACTTCTACCTAGGTCTCGAACGGGACCCGCAACGTCGGCTGCTGCTCCGGCCACCCTTGGCACCGCCGAAGTCGGTGCAGGGCGGCGACCCGAGGGGCCATCCGATGATGTTCCGCCCGCGCCCCTTGGGCGGCGGGACGTGGAGCGTCGTCGGCTCTGGTGGCCCCCCTTGCGGGCCGGTGTGGCTGACCGGCGGCGAGGGCTGTTGCTGTGTTGGGATCGTCCTGTAGGACCACTGCGTGCTTGACTTTTTTCGGCATCGGCCAGACGGCGCTCCCGGCGCCGGCGCCGCACTACGTAGGGCGTCTTGAAAGGGGCTTTGTTGGCACGATTTCGGTGAGGTGGTTACCCCGCAAAGACCACACTTTGGGTTACAGGTGTGTATAGAGTCCGGGTTGTCGACGCCGCACCGACGGCAGATTCTGTTTTCGGGATTGAGGCACACATCTATCCGAGGACCGACGCGGCCGCACAGGTAGCAGATGTCAATCTGCTTGCGGTACAGCGAGCACTCGACCAGAAGGTTACCATACCAGACGTACATCGAGACCTTGGTCCTCGCGAAGGCGATGACGACGGACGTGGTCTTGCCTATCTGGCTGGCCTGCGGGGCCGTCGGGTTGTGCTCGTGGAGCAAGAGTTCTTGGATTTTTCGGCGGTGCCCATCAGCAGGTCGCTCCGTATCACTCCCTTGACCGTATCATGAGGCGCCGACTCGTAAGCGCTCACCTCGTGGGACATCCCGTCGATGACGATGCGTTTCACCAGGGCGTACTTGTTCACGTTATATATAGCCGAATTGTACGGCCTTTGAAGCGCGAACTTCACGGGAAGCAATGTACAGAAATTGCGGAGTCCTGAACAACGAACATAACAAAGTTTTCGCATGGGTAGACAGAAAATACACATACTGAAATTAAAAATCTATGCAGACCACGCATTAGGACATGCCCGCCGCCTGCGTTAAGTAAAATACGACAAACGCACAAAATATTCAACTGGAATTGTTGGGAATACTAAGAGTAGTAAGCGGAAGTACCCGTAAACTGTTTAACAGGGTCTGCCCGAGTAGAAGGTAGAAGTGCTCGCATTAAACCTTGCCAAGAGGATGTGAGTGTCCTTCAAGGATATCCATGCACAAGGAGGCGGCACACTGCGACACTCGATGTGCTTTGTTTTAGTAATTCAAGGAAGCATCTTTCACAAACAGCATGTTGACCTCTTGACTCGCCAAGAAGCAATTATGTTTCCTTTGGGGTTGACAAGAGGGCTGCTCAGTAACCGCCGTCCGCCTTACGCCTTCTCTGGAACCATTGCTAAGGATTTCAACCAGTGTATAGAAACCACCTGTCAGCCACTTGCCGCCATTTTGCGAGAACGCCTTACTTTGATTGGATGTAGGCACACCTCACAATATTTTCCTTGGGCAAAGAGGTTCCTGATTCCGAAAATGTTCGCCAAAGAAATACGGATGCGGGCAAGTGCGCTCTTCGGAGCGGCATGCAAGTAGCGAAAGAGATCATGGAGCCGTGGATACATTAGCTGTTGAGCGAATCGTTTGTGTATGCGGCCCGCAGTTAAAAATACCAAGCAAAGCCGACCGCTCGTGCGCGTGTTCTCGAGCGCACGTTCGTCAAGCCAAGCATACCCACTAAGGAAGATTGGCGAACATTGTCCACAAACTCCAGCGTTCGCCGTATCGTGGCAACACTTTTTAGGAACGATGAAGACATGTCATAGCGCACTCCCCTCGTTCATTGGCCCTCGTGTCGTCGTCCGCATGTGCTCTGTATCACAGACGATTGTCGAACTGAAGGTCGAAGCTGGTGTAGGGGATGATGCACTCGACATGGCCCGGCCGTGGTAAGTTTGCACTGCCGGCAAATGATGGTGTGAAAAACCGCCCTATGTGTGGTTTGGCACACCATTATTTGCCGTCAGCTTCTCTTTGTGCTAGGAGTGTGGCGTCTTGGGCTCTGGGGTCTCCGTCGTCTAATGTTCAGGTTATCTGCGCCTGTCCCTGCACGTGTTCAGGGAGTGATCCCTGCTTCTCGTGGTGTTTCGAAACAGTGGGTACAGTTTTTGTACCTTCGTGTGAGGTTTCTGGGCAAGTAGTCCCATTTGTGTTGTTCACAAGCTTTTGTTTACTTTTCTTCAGGTTTCCGGGTGGTTCATCCCCGAGTCGTAAGCCTTTTTGCAGCGTTTCTCAAGGACCGAAGAAGTGTCACTGAAGGAGTTAAAACCGCTTTCGCGCTTTCTGTCCTTCAGTGCAAAGGCTACGGTCATGCTTCGGAAGAGAATAAAGCCATTCCAGCATGGTACTGTGGCCCGTGGTATCATTTTTTCGGTGCTTCCCCGAGGAATGATTGAGTCTACCACGCTTCTGCGAAGTTACTAAAAGCGTTGTCCTTGCTCGCGTCCTCAACTGCCTCGACCCACTGCTGCAGAATTCCTGTATATAATTTCTCTAGAGGAGCGGAGTTGTGCATTTATGCGCCATCTTGATGGGAAAATCGCGCGGGAAAACCACACGTCCCGATTGTAGGTGCTTCAACCCCGGTTGAACGGGCGGGGCGAGGTCGGCGCGCGTGTGTGCTGCGGGTTGGCCCTGCCGCAAGTGGGAAGGGGGGCTGTTTCAGGCCCTCATATGCACACAAGCGAAAAATGTGAGCGGTGTGCACCGTTGAAAGTGGCCTTTCCTGTCACGGGGAAACCGCCAGGGCACCAGCTCGGGGAAACCAGGCGCACAACTCTGGCGAAGCTCAAACAGGAAAGCTACGGTTGCGTATTAAAAAGTTCCAGGGCAAGGCATTCGCTAGATGTTCCCGAATACGGTTAACACCTCCCCCGTACCACTTCACAATCATTAAGTTGGCCTTGGTAATGACACGTCCAATGTCACGGGCATCACAATTGCAACTAATAGAAAAGCGCGAGGATCATGAAGCCCCAAAAGGTACCGTTGTGTTCGATAGCATTTAAATAAGAAATACAACACGATACGTGCGCACTGACGCATCATCTGCATCTCCCGTGTAGGCATTGCCCCAGCACAACTAAGGATAGCAGTTTGAGCAGCACAAAAGGCATTGAGTCGGATGTCGAGGTGGCTAGGCTTGCTTCCACATCGCTGTAGGTATCGTCAACGAAACTTTCCAAATGAAACGCTGTAGCGTGCTCACTCCTGACAACGTTTCTACATGGCTTTTATTCTTTCTGGGTATTTGGTCTGTTAAAAAGGAGTCTCGACAGTCTCCAGCCAATCGGGCGAAATATTAGGACGAATACCTTCGAGTAGATAATGATAAGTGCGCATCAAATAGTGGTCTTGCTGTCTTAGTAATACGTACCGTTTATGGCCGTGAATGTATGTTCGTAGCCGCTGGGGTTCTCTGTAAAGATTGTTTTTATAAAACTTATTACCGGCCAGCATATTAAACAATAAATGTCCTGGTTTGTATCCTTGCACGTTATTTGTAAAAGGTAGTAGATAGAGAGAAGTGCGCTTCAAATATCGGTCGTGTTGGCTTAGTAATACGTACCGTTAATGGCCGTGATTGTATTTTCGTAGCCTGGAGGGTAATCTGTGAAGAATATTTTTATAAAATATATTGGTATACAGCAAAATATACCAACAATTTCCTAGTTATCGTTCTGGCACGTCATTTGAAAATTATTGATACTTCAAGTGCATTTTTAACTATTCACCCCATTTTTTTAGAAAAATATTAGCCCAGAGAACGGGAACTTGTGCGATAATGAAATACTGCAGTCATAGTCGTTATAATATGTTTGGATGTGAACCAAGGCCCGGTAAAAACATTGTGCACTGTTATCCTAAAATTGGAGTTACATAAACAGGCCATGCGGAAATTTTGAGTGCACCTGTCTTAAAATAGAGTAACACGTATTTCCCAACTAAAAATTGATCCATTCTTAAATAAAGCATTGCAATTTTTGCGAGTTCTGTTCCGACGAGTGTTGTTTCATTGGAAGCGTTTAAAATATTCAAAGCAAACAAAAAAGAAGGGCCTCACAAACCAAAACCCCGACAGACCAATAAATCGACGGAGAAAATCATCCACGCGTCGCTAAAAGGGCTCGACTTCATGACCGAAATATAGGTAGGGCCTTTCTGTCAGGGTGTATATGCGTATTCAGGCTCCAACCATGGATTTTTCACGCCTAGTACAACCGACCAGGGGAGTAGTATTTTCGGCGATTTGTGAATATTTCGCTGACCTCTTGAAATGTCTAGCGAGTTATTTCTGATAGACGTAGTGGGCATAAATCTCTATTCAGTTGTTCAGGATCTGCAGTTAAAAGCTCCTATGGTGCGAATGTGCATTTAAGAATGAATTATGTGTTTTTCAGATTTCGTTATGTATGTTCGACCGATTGCTATATTGAATTTTTTTCAGAATAAATAGATCTCATGCAAACATAAACAAATTAAGAGTTTATCCTAAGATTCATTTAAAAAGGTTGAGATGCGTTTTTCTAGAGCTAAATTCACCCCTAATTAAATCAAAACGATTGACATGTGATATCAGCGCTGAGCATTATGGTTTGCCATACAGGCTGAAGATGGCGAAGTACATTCTTATTCTGCTGGAGATATATATAGAATTCTTTGATTTTTAAATAAATTACACTCATGCGAAAAACGAGAAGAGCTGACATTAGTTTTAATAAATACCTGACTACATCGCAAGACTGTTGTAGGTATCGTAACAACATAACTGTCTTTTATATTAGTAGCCCATTCTATCGTCTGAAAACTGTCTGTGTTTTCAATTACCCAATTGCTAGGATCCTAATCTTGATTTGGACCAATTTTTGTGTTATTTCTGTTTCCTCAATAACTCATCAGCAGCTTGACAACGATTTTCTGTTGAATGGACATCGCAAGAAAAAAAACTTTCGGAGTTTTACCCTAAAAAACCATCCAAGAGGATGAGCAGGATATTTGAACTGACAGCCCTGATGAAAAAAAAATGGCCAGGATGTCACATTACCCACGACAATATGCTGTGCCTACAGACTGGAAACTCCGGGAGTACCCTTCTAAGAGCCCAAAACAGATAATTAAAATCTACATTTCTGCTAGAGCACCAGGGTAGTGCTAGTGATGGGATGGCTTGGTGGGGGGTTAGTTTTATTGGCACACATTTGATAAGAAAACTTCCTCTAATTTTTATTCTGTCACCCATAGAACGGAAAAGTTTCTTCAGATCGAAAAAGAAATACATACTTGCATGGCAAATTTTGCCAAACACTGTGTGCATGCGCCAAATTTATTTGCTTATTGCGGACAATGTTTTTTTTTTTCATTAAATCAAAGTTTATTAATTTCATAAAACGTGTACCGATCCATTGGGGTAATACAGAAAAAGATTCCGAAGTAAAGCATTGCCCAGGGGTTTCTCTCGCTCGAAAGGCAATACAAATGGCTGCGGCTTGGCTCAGTTCACCTTGGATATGCAAAGCAAAAGCTTGGCGTAGTCTGGTTGAGTCTTGGTTTGACTTGGTTAAACCTTTCATATAGCCGTATTCCCGACAACGTCTCAAAGCCGTTTGGTTCCGTGCAGCGCTTACAGAAGGAGCCTAGGCGAACGCGGCGTTTCCCAGAGCGAACGCGGCGTTCATTCATGGCGAACGCCCCGTTCCTATTCGCCTTGCGCTAGACGAGTCACCACTTAGTTCGAAACGACCCAGCGCCGCATGCATGGGAGGCTGCGGAAGTGCTTGGCTGCCTTGGCCGCAACGGCAGTAGCGACCGCTGTAGGCGCCTAGAGGGGCTAAATAGCGGGCCCGGTAAATCGTGCAATGCGCTTCGAGGGTTTTGTCGCCAGGCGTGTGTCTCCGGTCAAAAGGTCATTTGCGCATGCTCTACAAAATCGCTGGATGAAAGTAGTAAATCTTTGATTTAAAAGTGAAATAACGCGTTCTTCATCTATACCAGATATCACACAAAATGTATTTCCAATGTAGCTGCTTCTCTTATTGTTCCATTTGAAAAAAAAAATGCGAGAATGATGAATGCCGAGACGCATTTACAATTGACACATAACATTAAACGATTACCCGAAGTGTCCCTCTGCTGACAAAGCGCGTGATGCTGGCTTACCCGCTCTTCAAAGCGGCCATGCAGAAAAAAACACAAGTTGGCTTTATTCGAGAGATTTTGTGTTCTATAGTTCCTCCAGCGCTTGTCCGGAAGCAAACGATGCTTAACTCACAGGAAAAGCAATCAATTTAAGCTAAAACTTTGATTCTCGTGCCAAAACCTGTTTTGAACGACGTTTGCAATGACATAACAAAAGGTCTTTCTGTGAAACCTGGTGTGCACCGGAGAATTCCTTACTGTTTGTCAACCTAGATGGCACCACAACCCCATGGTTAACTGTTTTCTGCCTTTGCTTTGTTTCTGACCGTATTTATTCTTGGCTTGTTTTGTTCATGACGAAAACAATCGTTTTTTAAATCATGGTGCTCACTCGACAAAGATTGTCCCGTAAGACACCCTCGCTGGCGTCAATTGGCGAGTGTCGTCTGAGACAACCTCAAAGCCCCGCAATGCTCTGCATCTAAACAAACCATAATGCGCGGACTATCAACAGCAGTACGCATCGGTACTTCTATGTTTACGTGCACTTTCGTAACTTCTACTGTTCGTTCCACCATTCTTACAGATATAAAGAGAGTGTGCCCACAGTTTACGTGCAATTAGCTCGTTCGGCAAGCTTATAAATTCTTCCTAAGTTACGTTTGCTTTTCCCGGACTCCGCCAAACGCAGACCTGGCTGGTATGACATTATAGGTTCCGTTGCAGGAAATGAGCCAGTGGGCCATTCCTTTTCTTCCTAATTATGCAGCTTATTTTGGCGAAGTTTACGTTAAAGGAGGTATCAGCTTGATTCTCACGAGGCGATATTTTGAATGAACCAAACTTGCATTTTGTCTTCATGGCCAGCTCTGAGGCAACGCCCCGTTTGCCGTAGTATGCCTTCGTACATAGGGGGATTTTGTGCACAGTGTCAATGAAGCACCCAACCAAGTCTACAGAATCAATCATCACATATGACGCATGCCCTTGGGGAGGGCAAGACTGCTGGCTCATGTATATGTACTTTTTGTAGTGCATAAATTTCAGTTGCTACATGTCTTTCATTCGTTCTAAGTTGATTGGCTTTAGTCTTAATCTTTTGTTCTTAACAAGCGCTATCCCTTCGAGTATCCAATACGCCGTGGATCTGCGAATTTTCCCGAGGAAATCGCAGAGGGACGAGCATTCCAGCACCTCCTCGCGCAACTGTCACTTTTTCTCCCCCTCCCTTTTCACATGCCCTTTCATTTCCTCTTGCAGCTGGCATGATGGAGTTTCGTTCAATTCAATTTTCTTTCCATTCACTCAGCGGGAAGATTGTAGGTAGTTTGTTTATGTGTTTTATTTTTTTGCTTTTGCAAGAACGCATGCACTGCATCCGTGCATCTAACCCACAGAATATAGGAACTTTTTCCGGTTGAGGTACCTCACCAACAACTATCGTACGTTGAAAGTTCCACCAGGACGCAGTGTGAACTTCGCCCGCCCGCGAAGCCCCTGAGTGCACGGGAAAAAAACAATTTATCCGAGCACCGCCAAAAGGTTTGCAAGGAACAGAACACGGTAGTTTGTAAATGATGATTCTGCAATTGTCCGTATTGATAACTTCTGCAATTCTGTATACATGACAACTTGTGCAATTTACTGTACTTGAAAACCTCCGCAATTCTCTGTAATTGATAACTTCGGCAATTTACTGTACTTTTTACCTTTTAACTGCTGCAATTTTCTGCACATAACTCCGGGGGCAATTTTCTGTACTTACTTCTGCAATTTTCTGCATTGCATAATTTCTGCAATTCTCTCTACTTGACAACTTCTGCAATTTTCTGTACTTGATAACTTCTGCAACTTACTGTATTTGATAACCTCTGCAGTTCTCTGTACTTCATAACTTCCGCAATCTTCTGTACCTCATAACTTCTGCAATTTTCTGTAATTCATAACCTGAAATTTTCTGCACTTGATAATTTCTGCAATTGTCTGTACTTGACAACTTCTGCTATTTTCTGTACTTGATAACTTCTGAAATTTGCTGTGCTTGATAACTTCTGCAATTCTCTGCACTTGATAACTTCGGCAATTTTCTGTACTTGATAACTTCTGAAATTTTCTGTAAGTTATAATGACTGCAATTTTCTGCACTTGAAAACTTCTGTAATTTTTTGTGCTTAATAACTGGTGGAATTTTCTGTACCTAATAAAAACATTTGTTCGCCCCTCTAGCTACTCACGCTCTTCAACGCCTCTTTTTCAGATCCCATAATAAATACTTTCAAGGTTTTTTTTTGTTTTATATCAAATATCTCACTTTCTGATTGCTCGCACGCCATCTCTCGGAAGATAGGGAGCGTTTTTGTTTCTCACACGCCTCCATAGGAGTCCACGTCTTTATTAAATTGTGAGTATTAGCTGTCTATAAAACCAGCCCTAATGTAGCCGTTTGAGCATACCCAGGTTATACAAAGTGTTCCAGGATCAATCTAATGAAACACCAGTTCGTGGGTTTTCATAACCACATCCCTCCGGAATGGGCACATATATTGAGAGCGGACGAAAATTGCTGATTGTATACAGCTCCATGGTGAACGAAGTAATAATGACAAGTAACGAATTCCGTAATACCCATTGTTATATTGACCCTAATTGGTATCGCCACACAGTACCGCTAACTTTTTACCGGCGGAGCTCTTCTACATCTACATCGATGCTTGTCTGTCCTAGGGTGCCAAAGGGCGTGCCCATCTCGCCAAAATAGATGCGTACAATCAGAGCACACGGCCTGAGTGGAGAAGAGTTCTGCCTGGCGCCCGTCCTTTCGGCCCATGTACCCCGCACGGTCCGAGCGATAGCGGGAGCTTGCTACAGAATGGCAACCACCGACGACGCGCAAATTCCAAGTTCTAGGAGCGGGAAGCGCAAAACAAACGGCAAAGTTGCGTTGCATCGACAGACGTCACGTCGGCCAAATTGAGTCTTGAGGCAAAGCCAAGTTTCTGGTGAATGAACGGCTGGTACATCTCACTTTATGTTGGTAGGTATATTGAAAACATCTGTAAGTACAAGTTAGGACGACTATCGCCACACCAGGATTCTACTACGTGTTTGTACGTGGTGTTTGCCTATGCCGAGGTCTATTCGACATCCGTCTTCAGGGAGTGAAGGGGAACTGCATTATTAAGTGCTGAGCTCTTAGGATCCCGCCCGGTCGTCGTAACTCATGCGCTGTCACGCTGTCTGCCCACCACCGCAATCAGGTGGTGTAGCGAAGTAAGAGACCCAAGCAGAGCCCCGCGGTGTAGTGGCGTAACAGACCCGAATAGAGGCTTCGAAAAACAAGCGGTTTAAGTAGTCCAAACTTTCGAAGCTGCTGAACCGCTGGCGCTTGTCATCTACCTTATGCTGTTTAGCGCAAAGAAAACTTCAGGTACACTTGAAGTAAAGTCTGTTTGAATAACCGGCAGCCCCCACGCCTTTTTAGATAGGAACGCCCGTGGGATTATTTGGATAGTATTGGATTTTTGCGAAAGCAAGCGCAAAAAGTGGCCACTCAAAAACACGCGTTCCAAAACGGTGCAGTAAGGCTCGCGACTCGTGAAAGATTAGCGCAAGCGCCACCATCCACATGAGCTGATCTTATCCTATCTCACCTTATTCAAAAATCATGCACCCCTTATTATGCTCCCTTTAGAGCTCAACTTATTTAAAATGCATGCACCTCCCCGTTAAACGAGAACGATGATTGAACGAGATGCTTGGTCGTGACGGATTTTTGTTATCGTTATTGTCTCAGTTGTTAAAGGCAGAGCACTTTATGGGCTCCCCTTTTCGTAGTAGCTCGCTAGCGGTCGATGCGGCAGCCGGAATCACGCGGCGCGGCAAGATAACAGACCCAAGTCGAGCCTCCTGTACCGTCGTGCAGGAGTCACGCTGAGGCTTCGAAAACCACGCGGTTTGAATATTCATAACCGTTCGAACCATGCGAACCCTGACTCTTGTCATACATCTCCCTGTTGTTTAGCACAAAAAAAAAACTGCAGGTACAATTTAGGCAAAATTTGCGTATATCAGCGGAAGCCCCCGCGTTGATTTAGTTAGGAACCGTGGTTGGTTTGGTTTTTACAATAGTAAGTGAAAAACGCGTTCACGCAACAAAAATGGCTCGTTAAAAATGACGCAGAAAGGCTTCAGCCGTGCAACAAAAAGAAAATATTGCCGTTCCATTCAATGTGAAAGCTGTCGGAAGTGCAGAGCAGTGATTCGCCATAATGGGCCGTGCCGCCGTTATCCGCTTACTGCTACCACCCCATGCAATTGAAATTTCCCGCCTTCGTAGTGCTCGCGCGCCCCCTCCCTGAAACATTTTAACGGGAGTTCTGTTCTCTTTGTGGTTTTCTTCCCGCACATTCCGGCGTTGCACTGCGTTGTACCCATTGTTATATTGACCCTATCTGGTATCGCCACACCGTACCGCTCGCTTTTTACCCCCGAAGCTGTTCAACATCTACACCGAGGCTTGTCTGTCCTAGGGTGCCAAAGGGTTGACTACAGTAAAAACCAACCCAACGGGTGTCCTTAACTAAAGGAACGCAGTTGCTGGCGGATAATTACATATGTTTTTCCTCAAATGTACCTATAGCGTTCTTTGCGCTAAGCAACAGAAAGATGCATGAGAAGAGCCAGCGTTTCAGGAGTTTCGAACGCTTACTACTATAATAACCGCTTCGGTTTCGAAGTCTGTGGGATACGCCGGGAACAACAGCGTTATTCCAGGACGCTTCCTTGGTGGTCTTTATACCTGGGCCGAGCGAGCGAGCTAGGACGACAAGGCGAGCGTCTACAGCGTTCTACACTTAAAAAGGCGCGCTCAAAATGCTACAGAAAGGCTCCAGCCACGCAAGAAACAAATTACGCTTTCAAAATGACGAAAAACAGCTTCAGCATACGATCTTGAAGCAAGAACAAAAAGAACGGAACTCGCGCTGGCGCACTTTCAGGCACATTGAGTGCGAGCACTACAAAGGCCTGAAATTTGAATCGCATTGGGTGTCAGCATTTAGCGGCTAACGGAGCTGCAGACCAATATGGCGAATCACTGCTCCGCACTTTCGACCACTTTTACATTGAGTGTAACTGCTTTATATTTTAAAAACCGCTTCGACCGTATGCAAATGGAGCAATCGGATAGACACCGGCTTTATCACGCGAAGCACTATAACTCGAGTCCCGCCGCCGGATGCGTTTGTCTTTCCCTTTGTCGTTTTAGGTGCAGAGCATCTGATTCACTCGCCTTGTCCCTCCGGCGTCGTCGTCGTCGTCGGCGTCGTCGTCGGCGTTGTCCACCCCTCCCCCATTATCATCGCCGCGCCAGCTGCGCTCTCCGCCGCTCACCCCCTCTCCTCTCCGATAGCGAACACTCTCTCGCGAGGGGCATTGGATTGGATTCGATTGGCTTGGCTTGGCTTGGCCTGGCTTGGCTTAGATTGGATTGGATTTGGATTGGATTGGATTGAAGTGGATTGTGTTGGATTGTGTTGCGTCATAGCCGCGGCACATTGCGTCATAGCCGCGGGAGACGCACTGGGGCCGGCGCATGTGCAGTACTCTCTCTTCCGCGGTTTCCTCTCCTTTGAGCGCACTGCGCATATAACCGGTGTGCCGTTCTCCGGCGAAGGAACATCCACGCTTCGCTCAAACACCTAGAGTCCACGCCGCTTTACAAGTACGCCAACGTCGTCATCGACTGGGACCGGCTTACGCAGTCCCCTCAACGTTATGCGCGCTATAAAACGCGGTCCCTTCGCCGCTCCGCCTATGCGTCGCTTCTTCACAGGGGTTCCCGCGAGGGGAGGTGGGAGTTTTCGCTTTACAGACCATCAATGAGAAAACTAAAGCTCCGCTTTAGGAACCCAGACTACAAGTTCATACATTCAGAGGTAGGCTGATTAGCTCAGTATTGACTAAGCCATCGTGCTTACAGTTTTGTTTTGGAAAAGCATTCGTTCGCAACGAGCAACGCCAACAAATAACGTCGAACGCCCGACATTGTGAAAGCAGTATGCGGCTCGAGTTTCGCGATCGCTACGGCGCCAGTCGCCGATGCTCCTCGGCATTTATGGGACCAGCGCTGCGTGGCTGATAGGGGCTCATGCAGTGTTTTTGTTCGTCTTCGCTTCTTTTTGAATTTTCGCGCTCTAAACAACTTGCTATGGTGATTTCTGTGAGCAAATAGTGCATGTGTTTGGGGCACTTTAAAAATGTCTGCGTCTCGGTAGAGTGCTTGAACGCCAAGAGCTATCAGGGGACGCGGTTCTGTGTGCTTCTTGGCTGCTCTTACGGGCGTCGCCGACAGCAGCCTCATATTACCACTTCCACCTCAGAATACACCAGGCACAAATGAATTTATTGTCGCCTCGTTTAGACCTGATACTGGCCCAGCGACAGGTTGGTTTAGTTTTAGAGCGTGGACAAAGAATTCGGTTTTGTTTCGAATACACGCGCCGTAGAAAATATTTGTTTGGGGATGTGATTACCCATAGCTTACAATAATTTCTGCGTTTTATGGAATATAACCCACGCAAAAATTTTGTGTATTCTAAGGCTGTGCGTCGCTAAATGCGCCCCCTCATACTTTATAGCAGAACCAATGAAAGTAAAAAAATCTACGGAAAAATAGATAGTTTGCAAGTCCTGAAGAAACGCAATTGCTCGTACGAGACTCAGAAAACCCAATTCAGCTCCGAAAATACCAAGGGGTGTAAAATCAAGACAGGTAGAACTCACTAGACCAACGATATGTGAAATGCACTGCTATTTCGCAACAAATGGGGGGAGTGAGAGGTGGATGCCTAACTTTATTTTATTTTAAAAGTTCTTTACGGGCCCTGACAGGACGTTGCGTAAAGGGGGGTACAAACAAAAAAGCGAAATTAAGAAGATTTTCAAAAAGGCACTAGAAGGAACTACAGTTCAAGAGATTCTTAGGTAACAAATTGGCCGTAAATACATATCTCTACAAACGCAAAGTACAAAGATTGCAAAGCTGTAGTTGTGCTATACCTTGCGCGAACAAATAATAACATACCCCACATTCAAGATAAAAAGCATGAAAGAGTAAATGGACTCTTGATATACAAAAATGCGAAAATACAGTATTCACATAAAACCGTGACAACATATTGGTACCGCATTACGAAAAAAAAGTGAGCATGAAGAAGGTCACGGAATGCTTCGTGCTTAGATTAGGCGGCAATGTTATCAGGAAGACCTTACGAAAGCCCGATGGCCAGGGGAAGTGCGGGCAAGTTAAATGCATCAGTTGTACCGTACTGGCGGGAAAAGCTATGTTGATTATTTATTCTACGCAAAATATTAGTCGGAAATTTAGGATGTAGCATTCAGTGTGCTGAACTGTAAATTTATTTGTGAAAAACGCATAAAAGACCAAGCGGGTGCAGTGAAAGATTTCGTTTAATCTTTGATACACTTGAGAGGTACTTGTAGTTGCGTGAAATAAACCTTGCAGCTCTATTCTGCATTTCTTCACTCTTAATAATCAAATATTGATGGTACGGGCGCCAGATGGGTGACGAAAACTCGAGCTGCAATCAAAAGTGTGTTGTGCAAACAGGTTTACGATTGTCAGATGGAGCATGACGCAAAGTTTGATGCAAAAAAATCTGATGACCTGAAAGCCTTGATGCAGATGATGTCGATGTGGTTACCCCAGGAAAGGTCTTCTGTGAGTGTAACGCCTTGTATTTGCTGGATAGAACGCTCTATAGTAGGCTGGTATTAATGGGATAGTTTAAAATTGGTTTGGACGCTTACGGCTAAAGGAGGCAACATTGCACTTCGAGCTGTTTAGTGACATTAACCATGTGTTCTACCAATTAGAAATTATGTTCAGGTCATGCTGAAGAGAGAGGTGATGATTGGGACTACAAATTGAATGGTTGATAATGCAGTATTCGGCAAAAATAACCATGGGAGGTGATATTTTAACCGGCAATTCATTTGTGCACATTAGAAAAAGCAAGGCACCAAGAAGGCTTCTCTGTGGTACACCGGAGGTAACACGACATGTGGAAACAAACTATTAATGGCTGTAAACTGCTGTCTTAGTGAGAGTAAGTTGCGAATACATGAAAGGGTTAGTGAATCTGATTGAAGAGCAGACAGTTTAGAAATTAGGTGGCAGTCTGTTTACCCTTTAAACGGTTTTTGTGTACAAATGTGGAACGAAATCAAGGAATCAACGTTTTAGTAATCACACAAACAGAGAAGCTGTGCGCTCACATCCTCTTTTCTTAGAACCAACAACTGATTACTGAGCGGACGCATTTTTTGATACTTACAGGGTAGGCCGTTCCCAAGCGAGAAAAGCTGTAGTTTAAAGAGTGTGGTGTCTGATAAGGCCATCTGATTTCAATTTGTGCTAGATTTTGCAGCCTCCCCTTGCATATGACGGTTTCGAAGAAGCGTTTATTCGTGGGCGCAAATTGCTAACTCAGCCTGTCTGCGCAGTGCTCGCGGAGGGGATATGTAGCAGATGAATGTTTGCGAGCCCTCACCACGTCACAAGACAACCCAGCATTAATTCTTTTGTCGTATGTTGTTTCTTTGGCATAATTTTGCACTATCCACAGTACTTCTTTCATAGAACCTTTTTGAAGTTATTCCACATTGCCTTGTCCATGGTAGTGATGGATATATTAGGCAGGCGTAACTGGTATGCTGTCGAGAATGTGTGCTCCGATATATTATGCAAGCAACACACAAAACTGATTTACATCGTAGTGTATAGCCGTAGCATGACCACGAGAGGAAACGCTGCTTACAACGACAGTGTTAGTAAATAGCTGTAGAGTGGAGTTACAATCACCTCCATTCATGTGCCGGTTGCACGAAGCCGGCCTGTGACCCACACCTGGTGCTTATAGAGATACGAATGTACTACACTAATATCACCCAAGAAACGTTTACAACCTGGTACATACACCCCATTTGCAAAAACAGTGACCGCTCCACGAAAATACGCATTGGCAGCGCATACAAACGGTCAATCTCAGATGTGAACGTGCAGCAATACCAGCGGCGAGAGTGGGGAGCGGGGCATAGAATCCCGCGGCTACTTAAGAAACGGGCCGCTAGGGGGATTACAGTGCTACCCCTCGAGGCGTATACTCGGCAGTACACCGGGTGGAAGCCGGCTCGATGTGGTTTGCGAAGGCAGTATTAGCGGGAAAATCGGCCGCACGAGCATTGCAAAGCGTTTCTCAACCCACCGGTGAAAAATAAAAAAAGTACAAATCAGCCTCCTCGGTCAGATATTTATGGGGTTACCCATTGCGGCGTAAAAGCTGCCGATACAAGCGTGGGAGCGCCTAGCGATAAACCGTTTACGCTCTAGACCTCATCGGCGCCTCGCTCCTACTACGTGGAGCGATGGCCACGTCACAAAAAAGTGAAAGGGAGACAAAAGAGAGAAATGTCTGTGCTATTTCACTTATTTCTCAGCAAATAATGCATCGTTCCCGGTCACAAAAATGCCGAGAGAGCTACAAAGGCAATGCTCTTCGGCTAAATTTGAGACTTTAGTGCCCCTTTCAGCAAAGATTATGGTAAGTGCAGAACAATTTTGTTCCTATTGCAATGATGTAGTAGACCTAAAATTATGCTTTCCTCTCAAAGCCGGAACTTTAGCACTGCCCCGTTATTGGGCGCGAAAGTTTGCCTTTGAAACTACTTGTAATAGTACCGTTGCAGCTGTAAATATTTATTAAAACACTTGTAATAGTAGCGTTTTAGACCGAAATTTGCATCCATAAGTCTTTAAGTCTTTCATTAAGGTAGAATTAAAAAAAAGATACCTTGTGTTTTTCTCATAAGTTCCTTTTATTGGTCATCGTCACCACTACATCAATGAATACTTAAGGTTCTCAATAGGGTAAATATTACATTATAGTTCCAGTAACATCTACCGGGTGCATATATGTGCACAAATACATAGACACACACACACACACACACACACACACACACACACACACACATATATATATATATATATATCAGAATAGGAAATGAGGGGCTCGTTGAAAAAAAGGCAGAAATAAGGGTTGGCAGTCAAGAAAACCTCGGAAAACTAAAGGGAGGATATGGTAGGCCATTGAAACAGATAAAGAATTTGCAAAGAAAGTGAAGAAAAAATTCCCGCCAGGTGGGATCCGAACCCACGACCTCCAGAACACTGGTCTGGTGCGATAACCACTACGCTACCGGCGCGGCTACTATTCCCTTTCACTTTCTGGGGTATTTATGTCAATGCAATTTTGTCCTGTGCTTGGGGGTGGTAGCCAGCGCCACTCCGACTTCTCGGGGTGAAGGGGACCACCCCCAACCACCCCCAAGCACAGGACACCACCCAAGCACAGGCTACCACCCCCAAGCACAGGACAAAATTACATTGACATAAATACCCGAGAAAGTGAAAGGGAAAAATAGCCCCGCCGGTAGCGTAGTGGTTATTGCACCAGACCGGTATTCTGGAGGTCGTGGGTTCGGATCCCACCTGGCGGGCATTTTTTCTTCACTTTCTTTCTTTCCAAATTCTTTATCTGTTTCAATGTCCTACGATATCCTCCCATTTGTTTTCCGAGGTTTTCTTGACTGCCAACCGTTATTTCTACCTTATATATATATATATATATATATAAAAATATATATATATATATATATATATATATATATATATATATATATATATAAGACAGAAAATAAGGGTTGGCAGTCAAGAAAACCTCGGAAAGCAAAGGGGAGGTTCTGGTGGGTCATAGAAAGAGATGAATTTTTTTAGTCGAAAAGAAAGTGGTGAGAAAATGCCCGCCGGGTGGGATCCGAACCCACGACCTCCAGAATACCGGTCTGGTGCGATACCGGTCTGGTGCAATACCGGTCTTGACTGCCAACCCTTATTTTCTGTCTTATTTCACGGAGCCCCTCATTTCCCATTTTCTGATTCGCTATATATATATATATATATATATATATAATTTTATACTCATATATAGCGTAGTTGTGCTATATCTCACAGTTGATGACTAGGATCTTTTCAAAGGTAGCCAGTCTGCGTACGGTACATAGAAATGAAGGAGCAGAGTGCATAGGTAGTCACCGTGAACTTTCGATGTCGTTCTTCAAATTATTACCATTTTTCTTGGTGTCGCCTTTTAGTAATTACTGAATCTCGTATATAGCTTGGTTTATTAACTACTGAAAAAGCGACGCAATGGCATAAAACGTCTCGTCTTTTAATATAGCCTTAGCGCAGAACAGAACACGTTGTTGCACAAAAACGTTATAATCAGGCGTCACTTGTGCAATTGTTTTCTAATAACGGACATTTCTCTTATCTATATTTAAAATTTTTACTTACAGTAAGATTGTTGATCTGGAAAGGGGCGCAAATTGCAACAGCATGGAGTTAAACCTTGTTTGAATGCGAAGCTTTAAAAGATTGTGGAGGCTAGGTGATATCATGTTTACCAGATATAACAGCTTGTAGGAAGAACCACCTGTACGCCAACCCGATGAAAATGGGGGCTCCCAACTCCATCTAGCCGCAGAAGCAAACACTGGAATTTCGAACAAACATCTACACAGGCATCGCAAAGCATTAAATCCTTAACGTTTTACTAAAGTTGGAAGAATAACGTGGTTGTCCCAATATCGTTGTCTTGCAAGATACTGTGCTCATCGCGATGGTGTTGGCGCTAGCAATGTACTTCTGATTAAAATTTTGCGGATTGCTAAAATTTATTCGCTTGTCTCAGAACGAACGAAGCCGATATTGAGGTCTGATCTGTAGCAGAATCTTCACAGAAGGTGTGCACTATTGTACCTTAATGTGAACCTTTCAAAAATTTCTATTATCATCATCATCATCACCATTCGCGCCTGTGTAAGGTGGGGAAGCTGAAAGTGTGCGAATTCTGGGAGTAAAAAAACTCACACACAAATGGCAGGATGTCTGTCTTGGAACGTTCGGCCTGACTGCAGCTCCTCGGTGAGGCCGCAACAGATTATTCCTGTTTTCTAAGCCTGACTGAGCTTCGGAGTCGTATAGAACATTGCTATTTCGGCGAAGTGCATGCAAATACAGCAGCACGCTTTCACGTTACCGCATTTTGGGCGCTTTGAAGGTCAAGAGTTAGCTTTTTTTAACTTGTGTAAGAACGTTGCATTAGTTGGTTAGCGATTATTGAAGCACGTTCAGAGGCATTGCTTTTGATTCTTGAACCCGTACGCTAGATCAGCGTAACTGAGCGAACGAACCATTTGTCGAAGAAAGGATAAGAGAAGCGAACGTGGAGCTCAGCGCAGAATGGCGATGCCGATGGCGAAAGAGTGGTGGGAGGAGGATTTGGTTAATCAAAATATACCAAACTAAAATCTTCCTGGATTGGAAATACTGAAATAAAGGTGCGGCTGAAAAGTAGTGGGCTCATTGTCTCGAATGCGACGAAAACAAGCCCCACTGGCCACGTAACTTCTACGAGTAATTGCTCATTCACGCAGCCGCTTTTCACCCTGTCACCTCAGCGTCACGTTACCGCCCTTACTCATGGACGATGGTTTCTCGGGTGATTTCTCATAAAAACAGTGGTACAGCGAAGGGAAGCCGGCCTGTACGTTTCCGTTCCGTCAACACGAGGGAAGCACGCCCCGCCGCAAATCAGGAAATAAGAAAGCTTAAATTTTTACTGATAAATTTAGCAAAACGTGACCACAAGGCATACAAAGAAAAAATCTCAATCATTATTTATTTGTCCTTCGCAGCAATCCCAGTCGCCTTGTATGCTATATATCACGATATATTCTTTGCTTGTCAGATTAGGCACGCTCAATTCTAGGCGAAACTGATCCGTAGGCAAGCGATTCTGTACTCTGACTGAGAGCTCCGGTCCGAACGCTGCACCTCCGTTACGCCTCCGTCGCGGTTTTTTTGACGTGACGGTGCCGTGACGCAGAACGTTATGGCTGTGGGCAGGAGGCCTAACTTTCATTTTTTTATTTAGGTACACTCAGTACTTACATTGACTTTCATCTGAAATGAGCCAGAGACAATAGAGACAAGAGTGAGAAATCCTCTTTATATTTATTAACACCACGTCACTGTATCTCAGAGTGAATGCAATTATTACCATGTAGTGCAAATGTCTAACAATATTGCGAGCAATACAAGAACGATTTGCTTCTATCACGGAAGAAAGATTGTCTTTCGGCAGCTGTTTTAACACAAGTGCTGTCAGCAAATTCCAGCGAACAAGAGCGTAAGGAGGAATTAAAGTACACCAAATTAATTGTTTTAACGATAACCCAATGTCGCTCTTTGCACTTATGCTGGCACGGTTTATGTAATTGCAATCATTTTGTTCTCTTCTGCTCGAACATCCAAGTTTTATACTAAGGTCGCCTCACTTAGCGGCGTCATAACGTCGCGGAGCGTTCATTATAATTTTACGCTAAATTACGGCCGAAGTCGTGAAAATTGTACGCACATGTCTTTGAAGCGGAAGATGATCAAGTCAAATAAAATCAAATCAAATCAAGGTAAGCCACGTTTATTCAACATCGTTCTCCACAATATTGGGAGCACGGACAAAAAGCCTCACAGGGCTGGCTTGATTGGGTCCGCACCATCTCAGAAAACCAACAATCCTATAAAGTCAACCAAAGTTGACTATGCAGCAGCGGTGACAGCGGTGCATTATTATACAGTGGTAACAATAGAAGAATAAGAGGCAATGAAAACGAAACGAAGAGGAAATAACGCAAACTACACCCGGTCATAAACCGAACGTGAATGCTTTGGCCTTTCACTGGCAGCATCGCGGCGACCAGACAAAACCTGAAATTTCGTCTGATAACATTTTCAAGTTTGTTTTTTAGACCGCTATTGTCCCAATTAGAAGCCTTTTTGTTACTGCCGACTGCTGCCGCCTCAGTAACCGAGCCACGTCTAAGGGGGTGTGCGCCTCATGTAGCAAGGAGTGCAAGCTGATTCCGCGATCCCACGCTGGACTTGTGGCACAGTTTTTCACATTGAAGCATGTTCCGACGCTACGGATTGAGGACGCCGAACCAAAAGAAAATTGTGGCTTAAAAACTGCAAATCCGCACAGTACCGCGAAATGAAACCTAACTACTACTCACCGAGCAATGCAGACATAGACGCTCAACGTGCAGAAATAAACAGGAAACTAGATATGCTCAGGCCTCTCTTTAATACGGTGGTCCACATGAAAAAATCGGTCCACCAAATGCGTAATAATTTCGATAAAATGTCGCAACGGCTTGATACACATGGTAAAGAAATACAGTGCCTAAAGAAGAGAGCTGCCTTGATCGATAAAGAGCAAGTGTTCGAAAACGAGAAAGCATTGCGGGAGGCCAGGAATGACATGGAATGGCGTAGTCGACGCCTCAATCTGGAATTTCACGGTATTCCCGTAACTCCCAAAAAAAAAAACGTTCTGCAGAAAGTTAACACACTGGCACCCATTCTCGACGTTCTCCGTTTTGATCCAAGCAGTGTCACTTCTCTTAGTCGCATACCCGCAAGGCCAGAAAATATTCCAGGAATTATTGTCTGATATAACAGGCAGGCCTACAGAGACGCATGGCTCGCGAACCTTAAAAAACTGCCTGAAGCACAGCAAACTGAGTCACTGTTTGAAAACATGACCAAACGGAATCGAGAACTGCTTCGTACTACCAAAGACTGTGCCTCGGAAAATGGCTTTCGTTTTGTGTAGCTTGAAAACAATGCAATCATGCTAAAGAAAAACACTATGGAAGACACGATCGTAATTAAATCAAGTGAACAGCTGCAGCAGCTCACTGCTGTTAAGTTGGCTGAAAACGTAAGATGCTATTGCTTTTTTTGCCCCACCACTTTTTTCACATCCTAAGGACTTGTAAACCTTGTTTGCCTTTCGTTATCCCTATACTGCCTTTCAGCGAAATCATAAGTAGATAAGTTGGAACTGTTTTTTGGCTGTTCAAAATGGCGTTTTTCAGCATTCAGTCTTACGGCTACTTGGTACAGTGATGAATAAAAAATGTACATACCAGAACGTTATTCTCATTTTTTGTGGCACGAGCTTTGAAACGAGGTGGGGGCGTGCCCATGCTTGTACAGGAATGTTACGAGTGTTATCCGTACAGCGATTTCACTTGTGTAACTGATGACTTCGAATCAGTGCGGCTCTTTGTGGTCAGCAAGTGTTTAGGATTGTACCGACCGGAAACAGGATGCTTTGAAACCTTCTGTGCTTTTCTAGAACAGATACTGTCTTTCACAACGAAGAGGCAAATAAAACTTGTTGTACGTGGTAATTTAAATGCCAAAATGTGCGAATTTGCTTCTAACCAAGTGCTTTTATCTGAACTTATTAGTTCGTATGGTTTTGATGGTATTTACACAACTGCAACCCGTATTACCGAGACTTCGGTTTCATTATTAAACTTTTTATTACTAACCATCAACCTAGCATAATCACCGCTGATACTACAGTGACGGATTTAAGCAATGACTTACCAGTTTATATGTTAGAATCTACAGAAATCCACTGAATAAAAGAACAGTAAAACCATGTACTTATCAAGTTATTTCTGAAAATAACAGCACATTATAAACAAACTTTCAATGTATTTCTTGCGGTAGCGTCAATAACTCAAGCGACTCGAACGAGGCGTATGATACATTCCCGCGTATCTTAGCAGCTACTTAACAAGCAAAATTTCCCCTTAAAAAAGAGACGAGCACATAAAATCACAACGCCGTAGAACAAAGGACATTGCGGAAAATAATAAACATAAAGGTCGTCTATATAAAAAATTATTAGAAACTAGAGACCCAGATGTGTTTGCCGATTTCAAACGTCTTCGAAATCAGCTGGTTAGCGTGCTCAGAATGGCTAAATCTACATACTTTTCTAACTATTTGCCCATAACAAAAGCAGGCCTGACCTTGCCTCGAAGAAAATAAACTTAGTACTGGGGCGCACGTGCCGACACAAACAACTTAGTTCTATTTGCGTGAATGGTCACAATATATCTGACGAACATTTAGCAAATCTTTTGAACGATTTTCTGGTTAATCAGCTCAGTATGTCTAACCACCAACAAATTTTTTTGTCATCCCAAGTATATACATCTGGGCCTGTTACAGTGTTCCCATTCCTGACATAACATTAAGAGGTAATATCTACACTTTTGAATTTAAGCAATAGCAGCGCCTGCGATTCCAATGAGCTACAAAAGGGCTCTTTAAAATATGTTGTGGATGTTATATCTCCCCCACTGGTTTAACATAATTTAACCTAATTTTGTCTACAGGTGTTTTTTCTAGGAAAATGAAGATCGCAAAGGTCACCCTCCTTATCAAAGGCGACGACAAAAATGTTATATAAAATTACACGCCAATATCAGTTTTGCCAGTGTTCTCTAAAATTTTGGAAAAGCTGGTGCATTCAACATTGTCTAAATATTTTAGAAGCATTCAGTACTACACCCCTTCCAACGTGGGTTTCGTAAAAAATGCTCAACAGAAACTGCTCTGCTCCAGAAAAAAAAGATTATCTTGAAATATTTTCGTGACCACTACCTAACACTGGCACTTACATAGATTTATCAAAAGCATTTGACTCGCTCCGGCATGATAAGCTGCTTTTAAAATTGCGTTCGTACGGCGTTCGCGACGTGGCGTGCGAACTTCTAGCCTCCTACTTGTTCTATAGAAAGCAGCAAGTTTCCATAGGCCAGTATTCTTCAGAACTCAAATGCATCACTGCCGGCGTAGCTTAAAGTAACACTGAAGTAAATTTGTCAAGCTCCCGTTTTTGCTTGCACTGCGTAGACTGGCTCAAAGTAACACACTTATCATTGTTTATCCGGTTAATAAGTCGGTAATTATTTTATAAAGCCAGAAAGAAGAAAAAATACCAGGCGTGGTCTGGGGCAGCCGCATCAACTAAATGCTGTGTAGTCCGGAGGAGGTGCACCGTGATTGGACGATGTCCAGGATTAGCATTCAAACAAGTTTCGGTTTCGGTTTTGTAAAACAACATGCTTGACAGCCGACGTTATCGTCGGACGGGCATTCTCGATATCTCAATAATCGTCATACCGCGCTTCTGCCATGTTGTGGGCTGTAGAATGCTCAAGATAAGCCTGCCAGGACGGATTGGAATTGTAGCAATCACGAGCCGAGGCCTACGCAGTGGATGAACGCCCTCCGCGTGACCGCAGATGCTCAAATTCCGTGCGCTTTTCCCCCATATTTGGAGCTCGCCTCACTCATGCCTGTGTCGTAAAAACCGTGTTCACAGCAGGCCAAGGGTCTGCTGATTCTGGCCAGTGACCACTGCCCGCAAGCAGTCTGTGCTTGTGGCAACAGCACGCGAACGACAACTCGCTAGCGCGTCAGTGTCAGTCTGCGCGCGTTCTGCGAACTCGTTGGTGCAGCAGTGAAGACTACGGCCCAAAAATGGTGAACTTAGTTGAGTTGAGAAAACATCGGCCCCAAACGGAAAATCGACTTACAAACAAGCACCATCCAACAAAACACTACAACGATAAAACTTTAAAAAAACAACGATAAATAAAACAACGATAAAGTAGCCTTTCAGTGCGCCAAAAGAAAAAAAAAGCTGATGTTACAACAAAATCAGGAAGCGCGCTGGCCAACTTCACCTGACACAGAGGGCGCAAAAAGGTGTCCTTCACATTCCGAAGAAACAAAAAACGATTTTCCACTTGACGCAAAAACAGATGCGATAATGACAGACCACCAATACACACGCGCCGAAACAGGTTCGTGCCGCTGGTTCTATCCCATAACGACTCCCAAATCAAGACAGCAAAAACTCGGTACAAATCCTGTACATGTGCCCGCCAACAATGCAACACCTGTAGAACGTACCACAGTTTGCTAATTTAAAACACATTACATACTGAGGCCCTCGCAAATATTGAAAGTCCGCTACCCTTCCATTTCTCGGCCTTTTCACGCCATTCGACTGTTTGACTGCGCCAATAAGGGTAGCTGTATACATAGTTCTCGAGGGGCGCTCCCAAGTACTTCACCGGCGTCGTCTGCCAGCTGATACACTCGAAAACACTAGGCGTACTGTCCCAGTGGCCATGCCAGAAGCCTAGACATTTCTGCCAATTAACACCACTGGCACTGTACTTACAAAAAAATTTCAAGGTGTTTACAGCAATGCTTATGCTTCTCCAATCAACAAAAAAACAGCAATGACGTCAGCGTAAACTAACACCCGCACTTCACACGACTAATGTTTAAACCCTTTGACGTCTTCGCTCCTGATTACACTTAAACAAAATGCTTCAATGTACAAACAAAAAAGCAACGGAGACAATGGGCAACCCTGACGAACGGCCCGCTGAACAGGGAAGGGTGTGCCGATTGTTTTGTTAATAACACGCCTAGTAGAACACCCAGTGTACGCAATGCGAACACCATTAAGAATAACAGAACCAACATTCACTTGTTCCAATATATTTAACAAAAGTTCGTGCGACACCTGATCGAAGGCTTTAGCCATGTCTACCTGGAGCATTGCCAAAGTCCCTTCTATGGCGTCACAACAGTCGAGAACACTTCGGGCAGTATGAATATTTGTAACTATCGACCGCCCTTTGATCCCGCAAGTTTGATGCGGCCCTACCACGTCCTTTATGACAGTCTGTAAGCGGCTAGTCAATATTTTCGTTAAAACCTTATAATCGACATTTGTTAGACTAATAGGACGGTACCCAGGGATCTGCCTTAGTTTCGCAACCTCCTCCGATTTCGGTATAAACACAGTGTGCGACACGAGAAAAGAAGGTGGCAGCACACCTTTGTGATACGCCCCAGAGTAACCTTTACATAAAACCGGGCTGATGTCACCCTTAAACGCATTGTAGAAAGCGGCGCTCAGGCCATCAGGGCCCGGCGTCTTCCCTGGGCTCAACTCGTCGATAGTTCTGCGTATCTCTTCTACTGTAATATCTCTTTCGAGATCCGGCTTAACTTCCACGTCTAAGCACGGTAACAAAGACGTAAACTCTTCTCTAAACTTGACAGCATCGACAGGATGACGAGAAAACGAATTTAAAAAAAAAGTCACAAAAACAACGGTCGGTATTAGCCTCGTCCATGTAAACCACGCCTTCGGCTTGAATTTCCACTATCGCATTTCTGCGAGCATACTTTTTTCCGCGCTGAGCGCTCTTTTAGTCGGCGCTTCCCCATGCAAGAATTATTCAGCTCTTGCGCGCACAAGCACACCTTGATACTTCTCTTTAACTATTACATCGAGCTGCGCTTTTATTCCTCGAATGTCATCATTCAACGCCCCGGGCGATTCACACTCTTCCTTAACGAAAACGCCCAGAGTACTTCGTAACCAGGCTTCTCTTCGTTTCTCGTCGTATTTGATTGCGGATGATCTTTCGAGGGCCCTTAACTTCTTGTTTGAAGAGCTCCCAATTAAGGGTAAAGTTAACGTTCTCTTCTCCACCGAAAAACGTCCGTGCGCATGCGTTAACGGCCTCAGTCAAATGTTCACCCTGCAGCAGCTTGTTATTAAGCTTCCAAAGCCCTCAACAGAACGCGTTGCCTGGTATTTCAATCCTACCAACGGTTACGGTAACAAGGCAGTGATCGCTGAAGGAAACGGGGGACACTCGGTAGCTATCACACTCCGGTAGAATCTCTGCTGAAACATACATTCTGTCGAGGCACGCATTGCTGCTGCCCTGGAAGTGTGTATAGCGAAGGGTACCGCTACTGCCAAGGCTATCGCCCGCATCTTCCAGCGCCAAGTCAGCGACGATATCAGTGAAAACTCTCGTACTTGCATCGCGGAAACCTGTCGGGCTACTTTTGTATTGCGCGGAACACACGAAATTAAAGTCGCCAAGTAAAATGACGAGCCTCTCCATATCGCAAAACCCGCGAACATCCTAAAAAACCCTTCTTTTCCGCTGCCTTTGTGGGCACGTACGCTTCGCTTGACGAAAATACAAAATCACACACAACAAAACGTCCACACTCGGACGCGGTGATGGTCTCTAGAGAATTGCCACCAAACTGCGTCGTACCAGCAGGGCAACGCCCGCAGACATCCCGAACGTGTGAGCGACGCACACGTCGTACCTCGACGCAAACGGGCGCACCATACGATCCGTCTGCTCCTCTTTCTCAAACTTTGTTTCTTGTACCGCCACTATATCAAGGTTTTGTTCGGTCACTAAACGATACAACTGATTCTGCCGTCTCCTATCGGCAAGCCCCCTGACGTTAAGCGTGGCAATACGAAATGCGTGTTCAAATACACCATGTTGAGAGAGAAAACAAACAGAACCCAAAACAGTTTCTCTGGTACTTTTGAAAATAATAAACACAAAACCGTAGAACTACGAGAAACACCCCAGCCCCCCCCCCCCCCCTTCCCCGCAAAAAAAAAACAAAAAAAAACGAGCCAACTTGAGCCCGTCGAGAGAGCTTCACGTGACGCTCGTACCTACAAAACACCCCAAACCCCCGCCCTGGCACGAAGAAAAAAACCTTTCGACAACCAACACACTCCCAAAACCGCGCCATGAACGTAAGAAAAAAAATTACGCCCACCTCCCCTCGTGGGAACCTTGGTGTGATGCGACGCTGAAGGGGGTTCTGTTGGGTGTTTCCGTTGGGTCGATTAGTCGAATTGCGTGAAACGCGTAGTGAACGTGAATTTCGTTTCAATCACATCGTGGGGTTCCACGCGAAGGGATGCGAGCGCAAGCGCGGGCGATCGTCGACTGAGAGAGCGGCCGGAGCACGGCACTCCGCTTATATGCGTAGCGCACCCGGAGGAGAGGAGACCGCCGAGATAGAGAGTACTGCAGCCCACCGGCGGAGTGGGAGTGCGCTGCGCCACGCGCCCGCAGATTTTGGGCGAGAGTGTTCGCTTTCGGAGAGAGGAGAGAGGTCAGCGGAGGAGAGATGCAGCTGTGCGGACGCGGACGACGACGACGAACACAGGACAGAGCCGCCAGCTAGAGATGCTTCCCGATCCTCTCAATATCTAATGGGTACTTAGCGTCTATCCTCTTTTTCAGGTGGGTGTCTAATTCTTTCGGTTCAGTTTTTATTGCCTTGATCCTTTCCGCTTCACCTTCAAGTTTCATATGCTTTGTGCTGAGCCTTCTGGTTATTTGCCTCCACTGTGTGTCCACGCATTTCATGTAAAGATGCCGTAACACTTTGGCCGCCAATCTCTGGTCATCAATATTTCTAAGTCGTTCTTCAAAACATATTTTTCTCTGCCCTTCTCTCGCTTCAAAGGAGGCCCATTACATGTCTATCTGCACTGCCTCATTTTTTGTTTTAAAACGTTACCCCAAAAGAACTAAATCAACTTAAAAAAAATCGGGGACAAAACATCGCACTGTATGCTACTGTGTAATACTAATGCCAATAGACCTACCACCCTCTGATTTACTTCCCGCTCTGATTGAATCCCTGATTTGACGCACACTAGCGCGTTTGAAAAGGTGAGTGCTGGCACCATTACTCCCCTGCAGATTCCTCTGAATTCTTCATATCTGTTGCATCCCCCCAGTGCTGTATGCATCATGATATAGGCGTTTATTTTTCCTTTCAATCTGAAATGCTCCTCATAAGTTTTTAGATAGGCCTGACCTTCGTTTAAGGCCTCAGATTCTGAGGGACTGCAGCGCCCTCTTTTGACGAGTTTTGTTATCAATGGCACGCTGGAAGTGGGACCAGTCAAGAAGGGGTGCCATTACCCCTGTTGCGAATCACTGCTCCGCGGGTAACAGTATTACCGTTGTCTGCTTTAATCTACCTGCGTCCTCTAATAAAGATAACAATGATAATTTTATGGCGTTGGTGTTTTTGGGACGTACCCACTCGGGACGTTCGCAAGTGATAAAGCGTTCACTTTGCATCTGAACTGGAAGTAGGAGTTCTGGCAGTGCGTTTTGGCGTAACATTTTAGATTTCGGACCTTCAAGACGTCGGCTTTTGATCAAAGAAAAACAACCTTTAAGTTCAGTACGTTTTGTTATGGACGGTCGCCATCAGGGAGGCATACAAAGCCTCGGTCTAAAATCGAAACTGCTTAGACCGTGTCGAACTGGAGCGATGGCATAGACGTCGTTTTAATGCAGGGGACCCCGGTTCGATTCCCAGTTCGGCAGTCGTTTTTTTCCCGTCGTAATTTTCCAAAGCTGGCTTTTCTGTAGTGATTTTGCAGCCCACCAGATGCCATCAGTCATGAATAGGAAGCTTAGCTTAATAAAAACAAAGAAATTGGTTGCAATCCACATTGTGAAGGCGGTTGGAAAGCAAAGCTGGAAACGACACCCCCAACAATTGTCCATGCGGCGTCACTTCAATTCACACATGTGGCTCTAGAAAGAGTGAAATCAGACATTCTGCCAGCCGTTACCAGGCATTTTGGGGGGGGGGGGGGGGGGGGCACGTCCAGAACGCAGCAGCAGCGTCGGCCGCGGCCGGGCTAGAGCGGCGGACGCCGCCGCTGTGTTCCGGACGCGGGTCGGCGAAAGAGAGTGAGACAGCAGAGCCTAGTCATCCTGATGTGCTAGCTCGGCGCTTCACCACCCCGCGAGAAAAGCGCGGACACCAAAACAATTCGGCATGTGAGCGTAGTGATTCCCAATTATACCGATTTAAACCAGTTAGTTTAGTAAGTTTGAGAATGGAGAGAAAAGTGAGGGACTGTTATAATCGTTTTTTATCAGGACAAGTTGCTCCTTTCACCTTTTGCAATACCTGTTAAAACACAACTGAATCGGTATTCACCAATTTAAAAAAAACGGAGTCCTGTTCGCGGCAAGCAGTCCACCAAAGGTAGTGTTTATTTACCGGCCAGTTTGTCTGTATATGGTCTCTATAATCCCTTTTCGTGCCCTGCACACAATCCTTAGCGTATCTTTGCCGTTCGACCACTTAATTCCGGCGTGCCCAGGTCACCCATGAGGTGCTGTCGAACAATTTAATCAAGCCGTGCGAAGCAACTGCGCAATGGACGCGAAGCTGCGCCAAAACAGGCTTAGAAGAACCGTCGCTAAAGCAGATGACAAAGCGTTGGAATGGTCACGCTGACGCGACCGCCGAGGTGAGCAGCTCCGGCGCACGCAGAACGTGAGATGAATCCGCCTGGCCATCTGAAGTGTGCTCCATGAGTGAAACCCTCCGCAATCTCCCCTCCCCCTTCCGCTGCCACCGCCGCATTGGGAGTTTGTTGTTCCGCAAACCACGAAAGAACCGTTGGCTGGTAAGGTACAAAGCTTTGCTTTAAAAATGACTAAGCATGACCAAAGAAGTTTTACAATTTTTCGACCATGTTGAGTACATATAAAACACACATTAGCCTAAATGGGACTTTTTTGGCCTAAATTCGTCTTTTAAACTCCCAGGTCAGGCGGCCTGCTTCCACGTGTGGTAGGTAGTATGATGGTGGAAAAACTGCCAGTTTAAACCTGGGGCCACGAGCCGTCGTAAATAGGCGCATTTACCACTATTGTACTACCCCACACAACGCAGTATCTAGCTGTCACGTTTGTCTTAATGGGAGTATTAAAATCTCCCACGGCACCTACTTCTCCTGCTTCACCCCTTTCTGCTTTACACCCGCTTACAAAATGGCTGGCATCTGTGGTCGTGTGAGCTCTAGCGTTCCCGAAAATTTATTTTCGATAGGAAGTTGTGGCCGCACGAATGAATTTGAAGTGCTTCCCGACAACCGAAGCTCGTTGCAAACATTGCGGAACCAGCCTAGACTATCGTGCGACGAACTGCAACGTCGACTCCGAGTCGCTGACCTTCGAGCCGACGGAGCGCACCAGCGAGCCCACGCGAGGCCTAAATGCAGTGATTGCTGACGGAGAGTGGCTTGTTAAAAACAACGCGGTTGTGCCTCTGCGAGGTAGTTGAAGGTAACATTTGCACGTTTTTTATTGTCACCAACATTTCGGGAGACGTGCCCATCCTAGTGTCAAATTAAAGTGTGTTTCCCGCGTCACCCAACGGGTGATTCCGTCCACCCCGCCATCCAGTTCACGGTTGAATGTAAACGACACGGCTCCATTCCCTTTCTTGACGCCCAAGTGACAAGAGGAGGCAAAAGCCTCGTGTTCTCCGTTCACTGAAAGAATACGCACATCGGCCGCTAGCTTCATTTTAATTCGGCCCTCCCAGCTAACCAGAAAGCCTCCGTTGTGTCCTCTCATTTAACAGAGCTGATGCAATTTGCTCGTCTGAATCTGAACGCAAAAAATAAGTAAGCCGTGTAATTGCGGACCTCCGGAAAAACGGCTACCCGAAAAAGTTCATTCACTCCGTAACCCGCCGTGAAAAGCAGTACATGGTGACAAACTCTCCAAGGACATCAACCATCAGAACTCTGAAACGCGTGCCGGTGCCTTATATCCCAGGAACGAGCGAGGCCTTGGCCCGCATTTTCAGAGGAGTAGGAGTGCGCATCGCCCACAAGCATTCGACAACTATAGGCCGCCTAATCCCTCGCCCGAAGGACCACCCGACAATAGAGAAAGCGCCCATGGTCATTTACCACCTCCCGTGCGCTGAGTGCAACGCCTCACTCATCGGTGAAAGCAAAAACCTGCCGGAGAGGATTAGGCAACACAACAACGACGTACGAAAACTATAGAGAGCACAGCGCAGTCGCCGAACACTGTGAAGGGGCCGACTACACAATTGACTTCTCTGGAACGGCCATCTTCGAAAGGGAAACGAACTGGAGGTAGCGACTTTTTCTCGAGTCGTGGCATATCCAACGAACCACTGGGAACCCTAATCGCTCGCTCTATACTCTCCCTTCGGTGTACACACACGCATTACGTGCCTCAGCGAATGGCTTTGCGCGAGAGCAGCAACAGTGAAAGACTATAAGACGCAGCTGCAGCGTGGTCCCAGTCACCCCTGAAGAAGAAGCCCAGTCGGCCTCGAAACGTACGGTTTTGTCTATGTATTGGTTGGGGAATATATAAATTTCAGTTTAATAACTTCCCAACCAGACAGAAGTCTCTCAAAATGTTCAGCTTGAAGGCTAGTGTCACTACATAAAGTCTTTGAGAGTATCGGCACTCTTTTCTCTCATTCTATTTATTTATTTATTCACGTTACCCACAGGTTCCCGTAGGAACATTGAGTAAGGGGGGCGAGAAAAGCAAAAACACAAAATATAACAGAAGCAAACAGAGTACAAAAAATTACAATGTGGTAATATAACATAACTTAATGAGGAAGGGCATAGAAAAACATAATGTAGATACAATGATGGTGTCTAATACAATGGTGTAGAATACGACAGGTACTTAAACAAATAAATGGTGCCAAAAACATGAGCACTAGGTACAAAGTCAGTACACATATACAGATATGTACAGATATACAGAGCTACCTTTTTATGGTAAGTAATGCCGGTATACTTGGTTGCGGAATAATGTGTGGTCAGTGATTGAAACTATTGTGTTAGGAAGATCGTTCCATAATGTTACGGCTGTGGGCAGTGCTGATGAGTTAAATGCTTGGGTGCGGCCGTAAATGCGTTTGAAACTTCACTGGTTGTTTAGCCTATTAGACATGCCCACGGGAGCTTCTAGCGGAAGGGGGGGTAGATAAGAGCAGTTTACATATTTGTGAAGTAAGCAAACGATGGCAACAGCGCGACGTGTTTCCAAGGGTTCGAGACAGTTATCAATCTTTATTTGAGTCGCACTAAAATAACGGCTATATTTCTGAGAGACGAAACGCGCAGCACGGTTTTGAATTGCTTCGATCATAGAGATTAAGTATTTTTGATAAGGGGACCAAACAGATGAAGCGAACTCAAGTTGAGGACGGACGTACGTTAAATAGGCCAGTTTACGGACATTCGTAGGGCAGTGTTTTAAATTACGACGTAAGTATCCCAAGGTTCTGGATGCTTTGGCACAAACAGTAGTTATATGCAGGGACCAGGAAAGATTGTGAGTTAGATTCACGCCCAGATACTTGTATGAGGAAGCTTGGGAGACAGGTAAGTTGTTTAGGACATATTTAAAGGTGGAAGTGTTACGCTTGCGACTGAATGATACAAACTTCCCTTTGGACAGGTTAAGGGACATAAGCCAGATTTCACACCAATGGGAAATAGAGTTAAGGTCGTTTTGAAGAGCTATGTGGTCAGCGGCGTTAGTGATGGCGCGGTATACAATACAGTCATCTGCAAATAAACGCATTCTGGATGATATATTACGTGGTAAGTCATTATATAAATCAAGAATAAAAGGGGTCCGAGAACACTACCCTGAGGAACACCGGAAGTTACATGGCAACGGGAGGAGGAAAAATTATTAACTACTGTAAATTGTTGACGGAGAGACAGGAAGTTACGTATCCAAGTTAAAGATAGTGAGTCTAGTTTAAGGGCTGATAATTTTGATATTAGTCGGCAATGGGCTACGCGATCGAAGGCTTTTGAGAAGTCCAAGAAAATGCAGTCGGTTTGCTGATTTGCGTCCATGTTAAAGTGTAAGTCGGTAGTAAATTCTAGTAATTGCGTGTCACAAGAAAAGTATTTCCGGAATCTATGCTGGTTGGGGAAGAAAAAGTTATTACCTTCTAGATGACTGAAAACATGCGACGCAATGATGTGTTCGAGCATCTTACAACAAATGCATGTGAGGGCTATTGGACGATAATTATCTGGTGAGTGCTTGTTTCCGCTTTTAAAAACGGGGACGACTTTAGCAACCTTCCAATCGGCCGGTAGGTTCCCTGACTCTAAGGATTGATTAAACAAATAGCATAATATCTGACTAGAAATTGATGAAGTGTTGCAGTATTTTTAAATTGATGTTATCAATACCGGCGGATGTAGAGACCTTTAGGTTAGCAATGAGACGTGAAATGCCATCAACAGTAATGGTAATGGGTTCCTTATAGCGCCAGTCCAGTTCCGGTACAAATGGTACATTTGTACGCGTAAACACAGAAGAAAAAAAATTATTAAACAGAGCTGCACACTCGCCAGCAGATACTGGTGCTTGGTTATCATCGTGTAATGTGATATGATGATAATCCTGCTCAGGTGCAATAGTCCGCCAAAACGTTTTAGGATTGTGCTGAAGAAGAGAGGGCAAGTCGCTAGAGTAGTACTTTTTTTTTGCATCACATATTGCACTGGCGTACGTTTTCAGGAATTCTTTGTATTTTATGAAAGCCGAAGGATTGGAGCCCCGTTTAGTTGCCCTATACAAGCGCTTTTTCGTGTTTCGAAGTTAGCGCAACTTGCCGATCGCATCACAAAATACTCTTCTCCAACCTTCGCGCCCATAGCTGCTGCAAGAACACACGAGCAACCCGATCGACTGCCGCGGCTTGAGGAGAAAGTGCAACAACTTACCGAGACCATGCAGCAACTTTTGCTATCTCGTGCCCCACAAAAGGATGAGCAACGACGCAACCAATCCCCTCCAACACACCTAAGCTCTTCTCAAAGAAGCCAGTCACGAGATGGGTACTAGCCCCTGCACTCAACCTTGCTCGTTTCCGGAAAACACTCCGGCCAGTCGGTAATGGTGGCTTACGACATCGCCGCTCCACCAAGCCGCCTGTTCTTCGTAGTCGACCTCGTAAGCCACTCGGGCCTGCTTGTCGACATGGCAGCCGAAATCTCTATTGTCCCGGACACCCCCGAGGATCGCCGACGTAGCAAGAACCAGTTTTCACTGCAGGCAGTCAACAACACTGCCATCGCTACGTACGGCTTCCGCTCGCTGACAATAGACATCGGGTTCAGGCGCCTGTTTCGCCGGGTCTTCGTGGTGGCAGACGCTAATTTCGCCATACTCTGAGCAGAATTTCTAAGCCACTTCAAACTGGATGTGAGCGTACGTGACCGTTGCCTCAAGGATAACAACACATCCCTCAAATTACGTGTTTTGGGACCAAACATCTGCTCATCTGGCATCTGCGCCTTCCAGCCAGTATCTGCCTACCACCACGTCCAGGCCGAATTCCCTGCTCTCACCGAGCCCCGCAACACAGAACAGCCGGTGAAACATCTAATGACTCACCACATCTTCACCACCGTGTCGCCAGTCACAGCCCGGTCATGACGGCTGTCCAGCAACAAGCTTCAAGCTGCACGCAGTGAGTTCGAGCATATGCTGCAGCTGGGAATTGTTCGCCCTTCGTCTAGCAACCATTCATCGCCGCTACACATGTTGCCTAAAGACGACCGGGACGACTGGCGCCCGTGCGGTGATTACCAAGCCCTGAACGCATCAACAACGCCGGACCAGTATCCTCTGCCGCACATTCAAGATTTTATTGCGCGGCTGGCAGGTACTAAAATATACCGCAAGATCGACCCGTAGCGGCATACCATCAAATATCCGTCGAACTGGAGGACATACTAAAAACAGCCATAACAACTCCGTTCTGCCTGTTTGAGTTTGTTCGCATGCTCTACGGCTTGAAAAATGCCGCACAGACCTTTCAAATATTCGTAAATGAGGTCACCCGGGGTCTTCCTTTCGTCTTTGTCTACCTGGATGACGTTTTGGTGGCCAGCAGAACGTCTACGGGGCACGAAGAGCACCTCCGCCAGCTCTTTCAGCGATTGGATGAGCACGGTCTGCTGTTGAAACCTCAAAAGTGCGTGTTTGGTGTCGAGGCGTTCAACTTCCTTGGCCACCACACCACTGATGAAGGCGTTATGCCATTGGAATCAAGGGTGGAATCCGTCAAGAGGTTTCCAGCTCCAACATCTTTGCGCAAGCTGAGAGAGTTCCTCGGGTTTCTAAACTTCCACCGGCGGTTCATTCGGTCTTGTGCTCGAGTACTCCAGCCATTGACCAACCTGCTGCGCCGAGACGACCAAAAGGCACCAGAATTTTGTTGGTCTGACGACGACCAGAATGCTTTCCAGAAAGCTAAGGACGAGCTGGCCACGGCTACCCTTCTCATTCATCCACTGCCTGAAGCTTCTACACGCCTCATGGTGGACGACTGCTCCACATCAGTCGTAGCAGTGCTGCAGCAACAGGAGGGTGCATGGTGGAAGCCACTGGGCTTCTTTTCGAAATGTGTGAAGCCGGCAGTAGTACGGTACAACATTTTTGCAAGGAAGATGCTCGTAATCTATTGTTCCATTAGGCATTTCCGCTACTTCTTCGAAGGTCGTGAGTTCTACATCTTGGCAGACCACAAGCCCCTAACCTACGTATTCAACAACAACAGTTCCTCCTACTCAGAAAGAAAAATTTGTCAGCTCTCATTTATCTCTGAGTTTTCTACAGCCATCCGTCACGTTCCCGGGGTCGCAAACGAAGCAGCCGACGCCTTGTTCCGCGTCAACGCTTCCGGCACAAAAGTCCTGCACTTGGAGGCGATGGACGCGGCTCAGCGGGAGGACACTAAGTTGACAAGACTGAAAGGTGGGGATCTTCACTCGTGCTGTCGGAGGTTGCAATTCCCTACGTCCCGGGCACAATAACCTGTGATACCTCCCAGGCAACCCCACGACATTTCGTCCCACTGAAGTTTCGCCGAGTGGCATTCAATACTTTCCACTCCATCAGCCATACAGATCTCGGCGCCACCCAGCGGCTGATAACAGAACGCATCGTTAGGCCCGGCGTCAACGCGGACTTGCGACATTGGGCTCGGACATGTGAAACGTGTCATTAAGTGAAGGTGACTCGCCACACTCGTGATACACCACAGGAATTTCGGACTCCTGAGTCGCGGTTTGACCACGTTCTCCTCGACCTGGTGGGACCGCCACCGCCATGCCAAGGTTTCAGGTACCTGCTCACATGCATCGATAGATACAGCCGATGGTCCGAAGCTATACCAATTGTGGACATAACAGGTCAGACGGTCGCGCACGCCTTTATTCAAACATGGGTGTCCCGCCCTGCTGCCCCGCCAGCATTATAACTGACCGGACATAGCATTTCCAGAGCAACCTCTTTTCCCCGCTTTCCAGCCTTCTCGGCACAATGCTGCAGCATACAACCGCCTACCACCCCGCCAGCAACGGAATGGTTGAGCGCTTGCACAGGAAACTCAAAGCCTCACGTGCAGTGAAACTCGATCCCCAGCACTGGGTGGAGAAGCTCCCGCTCGTTCTTCTTGGCCTACGCTCAACGGTGAAGCAAGATATCGGCCTCAGCGCAGCAGAAATGGTGTACGGCTTAACAGTGCGCCTCCCGGGAGAATTCTTCTCCGAGCAGAAGCCTTTCGCTCCAACAGCCTCCGACCACATCGAGAAGCTGCGCGCATGGCTTGCGCAATTAAGGCCAACAGGACCTCGCATCGCCCGCAACAGGAATGTTTTCACTGTTCCCGACATAGACTCAGCTACACATGTGTTCGTGCGACACGACGCAACGAATCCGTCCCTCACTCCGCCGTACGATGGCAGCTTAATGTTTTGGGACTTAACAATACCATCACAATCGACGTGCGGGGCAAACGAGAAGTCGTCGCCGTTGACCGGGCCAAGCCTGCTCATGTTGAGGTTTCTGTTCATGCAGCCTTTGACGCAGGATTTCAGCGATAACCAGTAGACTCTTACCTTTCGCCATTCAGTCGGTAAATGCTGCCTTTCTTTAAAAGCTCCGCAATCTATGGGGGGGGGGGGGAGTGGGGGAGCCTCTGTAGCTGAAGCTGCTTAGCACCGCCGAATTCCTTTCTCTCCGGTCTGCAGCCTGCCTGCCGACAGCGAGCCTTTGTGAAAGCCTGGTATTCGCGACGCCGGCGCCTGCTCCCTACCCTTTTCGGGGAACAACTTGTTGTCCGGCCGACTCCTGGGATTAGTCCTGGCTGCATTGCCGTCTGCTCGCTCGGGGGATCCTTTTTCCTCTCTCTTTTAGAAGGACGCTGGGGTTCCCCTTCTCTCCCTCGTCGGGGGGAACTCTCGGGGCTCGCATCTTTGGAAAATAAACAGTGTGTCTTGTAACAGCAAACCAGCTCCATGTCTGCTTTCTCGCTTCCTTCTGCAGCCGATATTCCCGGCTGCTACACTCCCTTTGCTAAGTGCGCGAATATTAAACCTCAGAGAGCAATGGAACGGCAGGTGATAAGTGTAACATTTAAGGAGAAAAAGAGAGCGACATCGCTCAGGGAACAAACGCGTGTTATGGACATAGAAATTACAAAGAAATGGGCGTGGGCAGGGCATTTAATGCGAAGGCTCTAAGACAACCGTTGGTCATTAAGGGTAACAGAATGGATGCCTAGAGAAGGCAACCGCTGCAGGGGCCGGCAGAAAGTTAGATGGGCAGATGAGATAAACACTTTTGCGGGAATAAATTGGTTGCAGTGTGCACAAGACCTGGATAATTGAAAATGTCTGTGAGAGGCCTTTGCCATGAAGTCATCGTAGACAGGCTGATGATGATGATTGCGATGATGATGATGATCGGCATGATAATAGTGATGATGTTTGGACGGTGAGCATCTCCTGCTCCCAAGAGTACCGGTGTAAAATGCTAAATTTTAAAATTTGCCGCGTATCTGCTCCTTTCGTTGCAAATGCCGTCAAAAGATTATAGTCTTTGTAGACATTTGCCAAGCAAATGCCCCCTTTTGCTTTCCCGCTCACCTCTCATGCTTTACCAGTACCTTCGCGCTCACCCCAAGGTAAACAAATCAAGGGTTTGCTCAAGCCGATTTGATTTTACCGCGTTTCACTGCTACAGGCCGCGTTCCTCGATACCACCGCTGCAGTACGGTGGTGACGCGCTTGAATCGAGGCGGCCGACATCAAGGTTTATAGAACCGCGTGGCTGTTCTTCATGTGCGTTCCAAGCAGAACGTGGAACCTAGGTAGTGGAACAACCGAGTTAGCCCTGACCAATCCCACCTTGTGGGTCCGTGCCAAAATCTTTGAGTACATCATCATCATCATTGTTTCGTTGCTGTTGTCGCGTGATTTTTTATATGCCGCCAGGAAGTGGCGTGGGCAACAGGAGGCGGCGGTTTTCTGCTTTAGATGTAGAATATCATTTGCTATCGAAAAACCAAGCATCCATGAATTTTTTCAATAAGGAACACCGCAAATATCCCTTGTGTACTAATTTCCTGTGTTATATTTGCGTAATGTCTTGTTCTTGTTCAACAAAGTTGACAAGCATGAACATATAAACCGGGCTTAGACGTTTAGCTTTCGCTGTGAGTATATAAGACTATTGCGCTATATCTACTGTGCTTCGGCCGGTAGGCTGAATGGCGTCACAGACACTCCCCTAGGCAAACTATTCGAAGTAATTGGTGATTATAAAATATGGCGTTGTCGCTGAAGGGCCGTGGCACAGATTCGCACGCTTAGTATTCAGTGGTCCTTGCTTTCCTTTTTTAGACAACACCTCGTGAGCTATTTGGAAGGGGAGTTGGCCCTTTTGGGTGAGGAAGAGTTTCTGCGACATTCGTTTACCGGGTTTATTGATTTATGGAACAAAAGGGTTACTATTCATGCCAGTTTTCAGACCTGTGTCCTTAGTGATTTTCGTTGTAACAATTGATTTTGGTGTTAAATTGTGTGTTAGTGCGGTACAGTACCCGTTGTGACATAAAACCAACCCTGTTCTGTATGTTGCTCCATTCTTCAAGCGAATGTCTTTGTATCATTGTTTACCTCGCATGTTAATCTTTTGGTTGTAAGCAACTCTAAATTGATTGTATGTTAATCTATTGTGTACAATCAAATTAAACATCTTTGTGTGTTTCTGTAAATGTCTGTAACCTGCAGCCTCCCTGATCTATTAGTTTTCTAGCAACAGGCGCTGCACATGCTGGTTTCTGGGTGTGCTGTTGTATCATTGATACCAGGATTTTTTGATAATAAATGTATCCTTTCGACAGACAGACGAAAATTTCTGGGTTTAAGTGGCCCAAGAATATTGTCTTTAAAAATAGGCAAAAAGGAAAATGACACAACCGTTTTTCAGTTCACGGCCTTTGACACCATGCCAAAGCCATTCCAAAACGCCACCTCCGTGACGCGGTCGCCTCAAAAGTCGCGGGAATAAACCCTTCGTGCGAACGGCGTCGCAGTTTAATTGGTCGTGAACGACGAGGTGTTTGGTAATTCCAGCGCTAGGAATGCCATGGTTTCATGTCTGGCGTCAATACTTTTTGCGTCTCCGCGTCAAATGAAGCCACTCCTCATGCTAGTAAGCGGTGGAACCCAATGTTCCCTTTACTGCAACTCTACAGCGACAATCGCGTTCCTCATGCGCCAGTATATAGCGTAGGGGGGATGCCACGGTCCCCCTTAACTCTGAAGTTGTGAGACACAGTTATGTAAGTGCTCGTGTACAGTCAGGGGAGGTATTCTTGTGTTTTTCTGTTTTGAAAACGTGTGTATTTCGTCCGTCTTATTATGACGTATTTATAGTTGTAGACGGGCTTTGGGGTGACTTTTCCGGAACTGTTCTTGCAAATACATTTTTAATGACTAAACCTATTTTAAATTATATTTTATGTGTTTATGGCTCCACCTGCGAACCAACCACAACGCGACAAAAATCGCCTGCTCCGAATCGTCTGCTCCGAATCGTCTGCTCCGAAAAGCCACGGCTTCATGCTCTAGCTCCACCATGCTCGCATGGCGTAACATCTGGTTGTTCGCTTTTGGACAATCACGGCTTGCTTAAAACAGACACTTTTGAAACGGACAGAAAACGCGAAAAACACGAGAATACCGCCCCTGTTATACATCAGAGCTGAAAGCCCTCTCCACAGCACAGAAAGCCGCCAATGCTTCCTTATATCCTAGCAACGTTGCGTCATCCACTTCCACCGAAGGTGGAAGGCATATCAAGGCTAGCTCACGTAAACGCCCGATTGCGCTGGACCCCGAACAAGGAGCGATGAAGCGGGCTTACCCATGGCGACTCAGGTGCCTTGGTGGCTTCCGCTGGTAGGCAAGAAGATGATGGCTAGACGCACCGTTGGGGTATCGTTGAGGACGATTTTTAGGCAAGGGGTGAGCAGCAGGTAACCTGCGAGCAATGCGTGTGGGAGTGACCACCGTCCGTTTTCTTCTTCGTCGGCGAGGAGAGCATGCACGGAAACGATGAAATAAATTACCCCACCTTCCCGCGAGGGGAACCCTGTGGAGATGCGATGCATCTTGGGGGTTCACTTGGTGTTTCCGTTGGGTTGATTCTCTAATTGCGTGAAACGTGTGACGAACGCGTATGATGTATTCTTTATTTAACACGTGGCGTAACGTTAACGATGACGGCCTTGTGGACGCTGAAGTGTGCGGGTAGTGGATGGTGAAGTAACGGGACCACCGTGCAATTTGCAGCGAAGATCAAGTCTATGGACGTGCCCAAAGTCGGAACGTCGGTGCTGGAACGACCGCGGCTATGACGCAATGTGGCGCGGCTATGACGCAACACAATCCAACACAATTCACTTTAATCCAATCCAATCCAAATCCAAGCCAAGCCAAGCCAAGCCAATCGAATCAAATCCAATGCCCCTCGCGAGAGAGTGTTCGCTATCGGAGAGGAGAGGGGGTGAGCGGCGGAGAGCGCAGCTCACGCGGCGAGGGGAATGGGGGAGGGGTGTGGACGAACCATAACGCCGTATGGAGGGTCAAGGCGAGTGAATGAGATGCAGTCGCATCTAAAACGTGTGAAGAATAAAAAGAAACATGCAGATTCCTCTTTCATATGAATCGATAGAACACTAAAGTGAAATGTGCCTTAACAGGATCTTCTTTTGTGCATCCATGTGAACTTGCACGACGGTATTTATATTACGTCGGTGTGGCGCTATTAGACGCATCAACGTTAGACACTAGATTGCACGCATCGGAAAATTGCGTAAATCCGACTGAAAGCACAGCCCCTTGAAAACTGTGCGAACAAAACCGAAACCGAAAACAGTAGTTGGCAGAGGATGCCTCAATTCACCCGCGTCACGCATACATGAAGACTCTGCTATCGAGGTACCAACTGTAGGCGCTAATTAGTGTCACGGTGTACCACTTCGTTTCACTTCTTCTAGACGGCAGCATCTCCTAGAGGGCATCTGAATGAAGGAAGTAGTAGGAGCGATATAACTAGCGTTCGTAGGCCTAGTTGCGCTTGACTTTGTAGCGCAGTGGGCAGAGCGCTATGTACCTCCCTTTGCCGCGAGTAAGTCCATGGCTCGCATCCGGGCGCAGCGCGTCAATGGAACTTTTTCTGGCGACGTCATTTCCGTGACGGATATGACACCGGTCGGATCTTTATCTACCCGTGCGTAATACACTACAGTGTAAAACAGAAAGGGGCGCTGATTTTTCGATTTATGTAGCGCATTGGTTGACTGCAACATTTCACCGCGATTGCGAATCCCCCCTGCAGAAGAGCCAATTAGTTAAGTCGAAGGAATGCAGCGCAGACAGCAGCCGGGAAAATGGTTTTTAAACCTGACTTCGCACCCATTCCTCCACATCAGGCTCAAAATACGAGTACGAATGAAAGAAATGTACGAACAAAACTAAAGCGTTTTCGTCAGATTGGCTTCGTGGACCTGTACATTTAGGAAATGGTATTGAATTTTTCTCTACAGAATTTCCAGGAACGTTTTTAAACATTTTTAATATACAAGAGGTATGTTTTCCTCTTCGGCAATAGGTAATTATTGATAATCATCATTGTCATCATCACGATAACAAAAATCACTACCATCATCATCACCATCACCCCCAGCGTATCTACGCCCACTGCGTGGCAAAGGCCTCTCCCGCTATTTTCTAATTATCCCGGTCCTGTGCTAACGGCGACCAATTTCCCCCAGCCACCTTCTTGATCTAATCTGCGCATTTAACTTTTTGCCTCCGCTGCCGCGTTTGCCTTCTCTAGGGACCCACTCCTTCACCCTTTGTACGACAAATGATTTCTTTCCTTCGCATCACGTTCACTGCCCTCGTCGATTTCTTCTCATTTATTTCTAGTAATATGTCCTTAACGCGCGTTTACAGCCTGATCCACTCCGATCTCTTCTTTTCCCCTATTGTTACACCTATCATCGTCTGTTTCATTGCTCGCTAATTATTCACATCAATTATTCTCACGTTTACTCTATATTTCCATTTTCCAGTGGAAAACCATCGTAGTGGCGAGGGGCCTTCGTCAGAATTATAAAATAACAGTGCCCATTGCCGTTTCGACGACAATAAAAGGCCGGTTGTACAGACCAAAAAACCCCGACCCCGAGAACACCAAAAATCGCGGCAATTTCGCGTTTCCTAAACCCTGCGACCACGGTAACCGCAGTTTACCTGGCGCCAGCCTAATAAAGGTAGGCTGCCGAAAATTCTAAATTTTCATGTGCCTCAACAACGCTATTTGCTCTAATAGTAGAAGGTAGTTTTCAATCAAAGAAATTGTTGGGAAAGTAAAATTTTCTGTTATATGCGGTTCGGAATCGAAAACATATGCCTAACACGAGGTCGCCTTCAAAATATTCGCTTTTGTTGGCTTTTTCTTTCTGCCTGAAGTGCCGGCACAGTTCAGCAGCAAATATAATTCCGCAATAATTCTTCCCCTGTCTTATCTTGCTAGACAGTGTAGAAAAATACAAAATATGATCGCATTCACGTTCCGAAGAACGCGGCCCTTCACCGTCATAATTTTGTGGCCATGTTTCTTTCATGAACATGTGCAAAAGTGGAATGCAGTATCTATAGGCGAGCACCTACATCGCATCAAATGGAGATGATTGCAATAGGTATGCAGGAAGCGGTGGCCAGGAACACCGGTCAATCTGTCTGGGTAGGCGAAGTTGCTTTTAAAGAACTCAGAGAACACAACATTGCTTCATTCAAATTCTGCAATTCTGAATCCCTACTTGGTTTTTTTATTTTTCTATTAGTAATACAACTGCGTTTGCTCCAGAATGTTAAATTTATGTTCCGCAAACCACATCAAAAGGGGCCGTCAGAACAATCAGGGTGTTTTTGTGCCTCTGGAAACCAATAAATAACGAAAATTATACCGGTTTCGATATTCGCGAGTTAACGAAATAAAGTAGGTATTTGAGGATGGGTACCTGATATAACTACAATTTATTGTCCATATTTACGATTAAGTATAGAAAAATTCTTTCGCGTTATTGCTGATCGCAATGTTAGGTAGATGAGAAGGTAGCACATAACAAGCTCCACCTTCAGCTTACACACATAAGATTGCTATGAGGACGCGGTCGTACAGTGCTTATGGAAGGTTATTTTCAACTAACCCTTTAACCTGAAGATACAAATTGAAATAAAGGGGAGACATTATAGAAAGTGTAGGCACAGAGCATTAAACAGTGGCACTGAGGGGAAGAAAAAGGCAATATATGGTTCGGCTCTGTACTTCAGCCTCGCGTGCAAAATCCGAGAGGAAATGCGCGACACGAGAGATGTCGAGGTGCTGTGCCGGCGTTATCTACTGAACGTATAGGAATCATAGCATATCTAATATATTGTCCCATACCCGTTGTCCTGCTGCCTGCTATAAATTCTCCAATTTTATATCGGCTCTTGAAGCGAAAGTAATAAAATTTGTCCGGCTTTAGCATGTTATCTTTAGTAAAAAACGACCACGTTAGGTGTCCCCGCCTACCGCCCGGATAATTATCGAACATGCGTGAAACTCTACCCGAAACATCCTTAATCGCTCGCTGGTGAATACTCTTAAAGTACGCCATACTAAAATTCTGACGCCCAGTCAGTCTGGAGAACAAAAAGCCAGTAATATATATATATATATATATATATATATATATATATATATATATATATATATATATATATATATATATATATATATATATATATATATATATATATATATATATATATATAGGGAGCCGTAGAACTTTTGAAGATGGTACACAACACAAGAAAATAAAACTTTGAATGAACAAGGTAAAAGCACCATTGCTGCCAACGTTTCAGCAAAGACATTTGCTTTCGTCAGGGCTTCCGTCAGACTTGATCTCGCCCCGGACGAAATTAAGTCTCTTTGCTGAAACGTTGACAAAAATCGTGCTTTTACGTTGTGCAAAGTTTTCTTTTCTTGTGTATATATATTGAGAGACAGAGCTCCGAGATGCTGAAGGACCACTTTTAATTAGGCTCCCGATCGGAGGCCACCGAAAGACGGAACAGTCCGGGGATTATGATGGTTATACACAGATGACAGTGGCGATGGGTTTGGATGGGTAGAACGAACAGAGGGATTGACCCGCCGTGTTCCACACTGGATATAACAATGGTCATGTCGCTTCCATGCATAAATATCACAACAGTACACCCCCAATGGCCACTATATATATATATATATATATATATATATATACAACACAGAAATAAGGGTTGGCAGTCAAGAAAACCTCGGAAAGCAACGGGGAGGTTGTGGTAGGTCATTGAAACCGCTAAAGAATTTGTAAAGAAAGAAAGAAAGCGGAGAAAAAATGCCCACCAGGTGGGATGCAATGCCTCGAGATGTCAGAGTGGCGCTGGCTACCACCCCCAAGCAAAGGAAAAAATTACATTGACATAAATACCCCAAAAAGCGGGGGGGGGGGGGGGGGGGGGAATTGCCCCGCCGGTAGAGTAGTGGTTATCGCACCAGACCGGTATTCTGGAGGTGGTGAATTCGGATCCCACCTGGCAGGCATTTTTTTACCGCTTTCTTTCTTTCTTTCCAAATTCTTTATCTGTTTCAATGACCTACCACAACCTCCCCTTTGCTTTCCGAGATTTTCTTGACTGCCAACATTTATTTCTGTTATTTCTACGAGGCCCTCATTTACGATTCTGATTCGCTACATGCATAGCGAGGGCCTCTGTTCTGGCAGTCTTGGTGCCATAGGAAGCTTAAGAGGGTTCAACGCTGGTTGACCTCTCTCAACATGTTGTAGACACTCGAGACACGGCGCGGGGATTAAAAAGAAGGTCCCCTTCACCCCGAGAAGTCAGAGTGGCGCTGGCTACCACCCCCAAGCACAGGAAAAAATTACATTGACACAAATACCCCAGAAAAAAAGGGGGGGGGGGGAATCGCCCCGCCTGTAGCAAAGTGGTTATCGCACCAGACCGGTATTCTGGAGGTCGTGGGTCTGGATCCCACCTCGCGGGCATTTTTTTTCTCCGCTTTCGTTCTTTCTTTCCAAAATCTTTATCAACCCTTATTTCTGTGTTATGTCTACGAGCCCCTCATTTCCTATTCTGATTCGCTATATATATATACGTGAACAACACAAACACGAAGCGGGTATCTTTCTTATTAGAAGAATCAACAAAAAATGAAAAACGAAGAGAGAGAGATGCCAAGATAGTTTGGGGGCAAAAGGAAGAAAGAGGGGACAAGGAAGATCACTGAGCAGGAATTCCAGTGGTGGCGGAAACGGGAAAAGCTCAACAGCGTCCGAAAGTAGGGTTGCGGAACAAATGAGAGAAGGCAATATACATTCCGCCGCTAGCTGTCACTATGCAAACGCCCAGATGCCCATTTGGGATCGCATTTCCGTTGATTTAAATCGGGTGTCGGGCCATATGTTCGGAAAGTGCGAACAAGGCATTTTACAGCCCGTTCACGGGCTCATTTCGGGGGTTGAGACAATTACAGGACGTTTTGTGGTCATGGAGAAGGCAAAACGAAATGGTCGTCGACCATTCCACTGTTTCCCCACCAGACGGACGTCTTCCCAGAACGGGGCGCTAGGCCGAGTTTTCAAGTCTTTGTTAAGAGCTGCCACTCAGCTTTCTATTTTTATAAGGCTATAAGGAATAGCATTCCTTATAGCCAAGCCCACAGTTTCAAACGAATCTGCTCAAAAGGGGAAGATTCGCTACCAACTCCAAAAATTTAAAAACCATGCTGGAGGGGCAGGGTTACCCACCGCGTGTAACTGATGAGGCCATAAAAAAAAGCCGAAACACTCAACTGCGTGGACCTAATGGCGAACCGTCCCCCACAACATGACCTCCAACAAACAAACCTATGCTTAACACACCAACTTTTCTAACGAAAAAAACATCTTGAAGCGCACTACAACATACTCAAACAAAGTGAACGTCTCAAACGGGCGTTTCCGTCCGCTCCAGGCGTGGTCTACCGACGGTCCCGAAACCTCAAAGACACATTCGTGAACGCAAGGACAGATTCATTCTCCCAGCATAATGAATGCCGGCCATGCCTGAAACCGTGGTGCCTTGTCTGCAAGACAATGCAGCAGGCAAGCACTGCTCAAAGCTCCAACTCAGAGTGCTCTTTAAAAATTTGCGGGAACTTGACCTGTGACACTTCTAATGTGATTTGTGTGGTTGAATGCAATGTGTGTGCAATGCGATATATATTGGGCAAACAGGGACCTCTTTCACGCTCCGGTTCAATATTCACAAAGCGCACGCCAAAACGCGCCCTACCCTGCCCCTCTCCAGTCACCTCAGCCTCCCAGATCATTCTTTCGATAAACTAAGCGTCACGCTTTTAGAAACGGGGTTCAAGTCAAACCGGGAACGCGAACAGCGAGAATCACACCTCATATACCGATTCAACACAATAAAAAAAACCTCCGTCGCATGCCCCCGCGCGAGGGACATGAGTAAATGCAGAGCATTGGGGGTGGTCACGTGGCGTATGTTGTGGGAGTTGGCGGTGGTAGTTGTTGTTGTCGTAGAGGTTGGGTATTTGGGTTGCGAGACGAGAGAGAAAGAGAGAGAGAGAGAGAGAGAAAGAGAGAGAGAGAGAGAGAGAGAGAGAGAGAGACGAGAGACGTAAGTACGTAACGTGTTATTTATGCCATCGTTTGCACCCCACCCTCTCTGCGGGGCAATCGGTTGGATCTTTATCGCTATTCTTTTCTTTCTTTTCTTTTCTTTCTTATTGTCCGTCTCGGGAGAGCAGTCTTTTTTTCTTTTCTTTTCTTTCTTATTATCCGTCTCGGGAGAGCAGTCGGGGAGGCGTGTTGCTTCCGGGCGTTGACGGCGGGGAATGCCTCTGGATTTAGTCGGGTCCCTCTCCGTGGGCACTCGGGGGAGGAATGCCTTGGAACCGTTGTGGTAGTAGTAGTAGTATTTCAAGACATCGTGCCATCCTCTTCATCGACGGCGGCAGAAGACAAGGCGGCGAGATGGCGCGCTGCCGACGCCGAACGCAAGCGTCTGAAGCGCGCTGCCGACGCTGAACTTCGTGCACGAGAAGCCGCGGCCAAACGTCAACGTCGTGCCACGGATCCTTCGCTCGGCTCGCCGCCTTGCCTTCTGCCGCCGTCGATGAAGAGGATGGCACGATGTCTTGAACTGGTACTGCAACGCTGACGTTGGCTCGCGTCGCGGTACTGGTTGAAGGTGTTGCTTCCATCGCTTATAAACTTCGACGACGACCAAACTCGAGTAACCAGAACAGAGCGCAGGAGTAGAATTGAGTGAGCCGCGCCGATACTCGCTTTATATTCGTAGCGCGCGCAGTAGAGGGAGAGGAGGTAGCACCTGCTGCTGCAACACCTCTTTCAGCGCCGGAGCACGCGCATGCGCGCCCGCACCGGTTGTGAGAGCGAGGAGGAGCGGGGGAGGGCGCACGTGCTGACTGGCTGCGGACGCCGATTGCCAACGGACGAGTGACATTATGAGTTAAAGAAATGCTCTGCATTTAAAAAGGTATAAATGAGGACCCAGGCACACTTGCAGCCAATTAAATATTTTCATCTACCTAACCGTATCAGTGGTACAGTGGTACTGTGTATGTAGGCTGAACCGCATTCTCAAAATCACATGCGTGTGAGCGTTTGTTGAGTGGATTTTTCCCATTTTTCCCACCGTTTTTCGTTCCTTTCGGCTTTGCCAATGTCTGTCCGTTTTTGTTTTTGTTTTTCTTCCTTCTCTCGTTTTCCGCTCTGCGTGTTCTCTCCTATCCTTTTTCTTGTTTTTTTTTATCTTTACTATTTCTTTTATAATATTGTGTCATAACGTTGGAAACCTTTTCTAGTTCTCCATCACAATCTTACAAATAAAGTATTGTTGCTTAGTGCCGGTGCTGCTTCAGCATTAACTTCTGTTTACCTTGTCCCCAAAACATGTTAAAAATTTATTGGTAGATTTTAATGTTGGATATTACACAGAACCCGTAAAATAAGCAATACCATTCTGGGGTGTGCGTTATTATCCGAGCGTACATATCTATTACGCTGTTGTCACTATTCACCCCCGCAGACTGGCTACATTTTAAACACCTATCCGTTCTATTTTTTCCCTCCCTTGCGCCGACAGTCGTCTTCTAAGCCGGCTAACAAACCGTCGGGGTTTATTTTCTCCGTTTTTCTCTCCATCTCCTTCAGCAGCTTGCATTCTGGTTTCGCAGCCCCCCCCCCCCCCCCCCCCCCCAACCCCACCCAGCGGAGGGGAGACACCGGCGATCCACGGGTTGTCACTGAGATGCTGAGTGGCAGCTCTTGACAAAGACCTGAAAACTCGGCCCAGCGTCCCGTTCTGGAAAGACGTCTACCCGGCGGGGAAACAGTGGAATGGTCGCGGACCATTTCCTCTTGCCTTCTGCGCGACCACAAAACGTCGTGTAATTGTCTCAACTCCCGGTACGGGCCAATAAACGGGCTGTAAAATGCCTTGTTCGCACTTTCCGAACATATGGCCGGACACTCGCGTTCAATCAACAGAAATGCGATCACTTTGAGTGTATGGGTGTTTGCATGGTGACGGCTAGCGGTGGAATATACGTTGTCTTCTCTCCTTTGTTCCACAACCCCACTTTCGGCCGCTGTTGAGCTTTTCCCGTTTCTCCCAACACTCAAATTCCTGTTCACTGCTCTTTCTGATCCCCCCTTTCTTCCTTTTTTCCCCCAACTATCTTGGCGTCTCTCTCATCGTTGTTATTTTTTGTTCGTTCTTCTAATAAGGAAGATACCTGCTCCGTGTTTGTGTTGTTCCCGTATGTTTTTTGTGTGGTATCGTTGGCTATTCGTAGACCTGATTTCTACTTTGGACATGGGCGCTCTCGTCCGAAGCGACCGAAGCCATCATTCCCGTAGAAGACTTGACTCGAAGTCGAAACGCCTAAATAAACCCTCCGCTGTTGCGGTTACGGAGGTTTCTCACTTTATATATATATATATACGGTAAAGCCCGCTTATATCGAACACAGATACATCGAATTGTTGCCTAAATCGAACCCTTCGATAATTCTGATAAAAATTACCTGCATTTTAAACTTGTTATATCGAACGCAATTTTCATCACAATAAATATATCGAACTCTCCCGCGCCGGATTTGCTGCTCTCCTTAGCCATGCGGCAGGCTTTCCCTCAATACATCGGCGCCCAGCGGTTGCGCGGGTGTCGCTTGCGACTCCCGCGCGACGTCGAGCTTTTCCAAACCGGCTGTGGCAGAGTGGACCAGCACAAGGCATTCATGTCGTTGCCGCCGAAAGCGAAACATTGGGGGCTGCGGGCTGCGGTGTCACCGATCTTAAAGACCGCGCCGCTCGCTGCCCGGACTTGCTCGGTTTGCTGGGTTCGCCGTTAATCGCTGGTAGCCATGGTTGTCTCCGCTCTATCGAAGATGTCGAGGACTCCGTAGCGCTTCCGAGCAAGAGCGAAGCCGTTGCTGACCTGCCCCAGCTACGGCGATACTGCAGTGCCATTGAGGGCAGTGGTCTTGTGCTTGTCGACTGTTTAGATACCGTGGAGCAAGCAGTCACCAGCAACGCGTTGTGCTCCAAGAAGCAGGCTACACTCACGCAGTTCTTCCGCCAAATAAGTGATTGGTTTCTTTCCGGGAAAGTGTCGTATCAATAGCGAACTGCAGAGTGATAACAGCTCAGCCTTAGCTCGCGACTCCGTCGGCAGGATGGCTGTCACGAAAGTTGTTTGTGCTTCACTTTATATATCAAATTTTTGCTATATCGAACTATTTTACAATCCCCGCGCTGTTTAAAATACGCTCGTTTCCGCTATTCTAAAACTGACGTGCCGACGCGGCACGGCCGACGCGAGCAGCACGATCGCCAAGAGGTTTGAGCAGCCTGACCGGCCTCGCTCGGTAGGAGGGCTCCTGGGCTCGTCTCGACCCGGCTCCTCAGTAGGAGGAGCCTGGGTTGCTAAAAAAAAGCGTGACGAACGGCCGAGCGGAGCCAATGGCTGTGCGCATCTTGAACTTCGCCCTGTTTCTCTAGGTAGTCTTGCGCCTAATCGGTGACGTCACCGCTTCCACAGCACTTTGGGGGCGCTATGAGAAGGGAAGAGTGACAGGCCTTATTTGCGGCCTTTTGAACCACGTTTAGGGCCCGTTTAAAGGCTGGTGTTCGATCCCGGGACCTCCTTAACCACAATTACTTCCCAGGCTTCGAGGTTTTTCGGTGCGACTGACGGGCATAGCTCGTCCTAACCAGCTGCTCTACTGTCAAAACGCCTGTGTATAT